>NC_134702.1:249235090-249412590 GCF_043290135.1 Rhipicephalus microplus
GAAAAATGTCCATGAACGTCGGTCACTTTTATTATAATGAAAGCATGAACACCTCCAACAGTTGGTATGGTTTTATGCACTCAACTCTGCTTTTTAAGATCAAGCGAAGTCGTCACCCTGCGTGGAATTCTTTTCTTGCACCCCCTACTTACCTATATTGCTATTCCTAACTAGCCACTGCGTGCTCTCCACTGTAAGTCCGGTGTCAGTGATAGTGTTTGGCCACTTATATTATCCTTTATTGATAGGTCCTATGAGATCACAATACAAGCCGATTTTTGTGCCGTAGTTGCCCACTACAGGCACCGCTGCTGAAGAGGCCCGTAACCATTGTTGCGCGAAATAAGCAAAAGTGAGTCGAGAAAAAAGTTTCCAGGCAGAGACGTGATTACAACTCAGGTCTACTGCGTGGCATTCAAGTATTCTACCAGCGAGCCATGGTGGTCCTTGAAAAGCCTTCATGAAAATGTCCTCTACAAAAGTCATGTCAGAATTGCGTCCCAATAGGTTAGTAACAAGCAGGTGTCAAACAATCTGAACTGTGCAACCAGTACCTTGTTCATTGGTTCTAGAAAATTACAAGAGACCTATATTTCTCCATGGTCATCAGCCACACCACAAACATAGCGCCCATAATGCCTTAAAGACTTGCAGCTTAATATGTGCTTCGCTTTTTCATGAACGCTGCGATCCCTTATGACTTGCTGGTTACCTTGATTTCACTTGTACGAGTGGCCCCCAGGCAGTCTAGAACGGCCTTCAGAAAGGTGGCACTTCCAAATTTCACTATGACCGTGCTCCGTGTTTTACTAGCCTGGTGATTTTTGGGGGCGAAGCTCTTTATAGCATGCCTTGTGCGTTCCCCGTTGTCAATGTGCGTAACTGCCTGTGGCGCATACCCAAGAGAGTGGGTGTGTGCCACAGGGGAAGGAGACAGACTATCGCGCGATTACAATCGCGATGGAAAGATGTGAGATGGCGGTACTTGGAGTGTTCATTAGATGGAAGGACGGACGGACGCATGGATGATCTGACAGACAAGTAGACGAACGGATGACTGGATGGGTGGACGGATGGATCCACAGATGAACGCACGTCCAGGTAGATGCACAGACCGACGGAAGCAAGAACAAACGGACCAATGGAAGCATGGATGGACTGATGGACGTTTCGCCCCACTCATCATCATGCATTCTATGGATATGCTGTGGTTTTTTTTTCTATTTGACGTGACTTCTTGCCAGTGGGTCTTTCCTTACCACATACCTGTGACGTAAATTGAACGCTATAATGGAATCATTACCACGTCGATCATTCCTTTATTGAAGCTGATTGCACACAACACGCTATAATGCTGCAACATTAGAACCACAATAATTGTTAACCCGTCATGAAGGCTATGCAGAGTATTACACATTTAAAGGTATATTTCACTTTGTTGGCCAGAATTGCCAGAGTTGCATCCCTATTTCAAGTTGTGCCGATCTTACGCCTACATAATATTGTTTCCCAAAGAAGTTTCGAAGACTGTTATAGCTCCGTAGTACGATACCTCATTTTCATAAAGAATTCTTGGTTTATATTTCTCCTGAAATCCGGATTTTCTTCAATGCATTCGTTGGATTTACGCTGCCGATGTAACTCTCTCGCAGTTCAAATACTAATCTTTACATTCACCACTCCAGGGTAGATATAAGGCTAACATACAATTAACTGTGCAGCATACCCACGTACTATAATCCGCAGAATGTGGGTGCGGGCTAACGAGTTTGAAGGAGAGGTTTTGACTACATACATGACAGGATTTTCACATTATTTGTGTCGTGACCAGATGGTCATAAAACTCAAACTTTTGTATCCTGACATACCAAGGTAAATGGAAGATCACGAAGGCACCCAGTTAAGATAGATAGATAAATAGAGATAGATAGATATATAGACAAAAATAGATAGATAGATAGATAGATAGATAGATAGATAAAAATGCTCAAAGTGCCTGAACTCGCTACAAATACAGAAACTTTGTCTTCAATAGACAAAACACCATCTCCCACTAAAGGAAACTGTATGAGGATGCGAAGCAGCACTGGGTGTTCGGTTGTGTTTCCATTCTTGTTTCATTTCTAAGTATTTCCGTGAAATTTGTGTAAGAGTGCAGAAAAACTGAATTCTTGAGACAATCTGCAAACACAGTCGTGAAAACGAAGGCCTCGCATGACAGAACATTTTGTGTGAGCAGTCAAAAACAACGCTAAGCTCAGTGATCTCATAAACCTTACCTAACAACACGAGAATGACATACTGTGGAAATGACACGATGGCTTTTTTGCGAGATGTACTCATGAATTCGGGGTTTGAGATATTCAGGGAAATGTTATTCTCAGAAGAAATGTAACTATTCGAAGAAGGAACACAATTCTGACTGCAGCAAGTGACAGTCGTTAACTCTTCCATGCACAGAACTTCGCTTATGGCGGCAAACATTTTTTTCGAAGAATATAGGAAAATCTTTTCCAGGAATTGATTTTCTCACCAGAAAGAAAAAAGAAGGCAATTTTAGTTTAAAAAATTATGAGGTTGTCCCCTGAGCTGATCACCATGTTAATGGGCTACTGGTATTTTCGGTGAAAGTACACCACTTCATTCCTATAGTCCCTAGAGTTAGCTACTCATACAACCTTTGTCAATACAGTAGGAACAGTATATATTGTAAGAATATATCATGCTCGCTGCCTAGCGTGCCTTGACAATTACTGAAGCGGAACAAACCAGACAAAGCATGTCATATTGAAGTG
Organism: Rhipicephalus microplus; assembly: GCF_043290135.1. Classification (NCBI taxonomy): domain Eukaryota; kingdom Metazoa; phylum Arthropoda; class Arachnida; order Ixodida; family Ixodidae; genus Rhipicephalus; species Rhipicephalus microplus. The sequence continues at coordinate 249,237,886 of NC_134702.1, forward strand.
CGAACGAAGTAACAACATCTCTGTCAGATTTCCAAGTGTTTTAAAATATGCGCGCTTTCAAATCCGACACGCGGGTCTAACGTATTTCAAGGCAGTAGCAAAAAGGTGGTTACCTGGGTTGACCAACGTGCTGGAACGAGATAACTGAGTGAGGTCACTTAAATGTCTCGATATAATGAGCATGCAAGAGAAAAAAAGAATGACAAACTGCGAAAGAAACTTCGTTAACGTAAATTAAAAAGAATAGTTGTAGAAATACCGGCCCTAGAAGGACCCCACTGGCCAGCTTGTACAAGAAATAAGTGTATTATTATTATTATTATTATTATTATTATTATTATTTTTATTATTATTATTATTATTATTATTATAAGCATCCATCCCGCACCATGGTTCCCAGTCCGGATGCATGCTTGCTAAGCTCCTGCCCGTTTTTCAGTAAGCAGCAGTTTTTCCGCTGTGAAAGTTGCTCCATACGTGTTCATGCGAAGTGTGTGACCTGGCCTGATGAAAGGCTGCAGCGTCTGAAGTCAGGATCGCGCTCATTTCACTGCAATTTATGTCATCTGAGCCGTGCTTCTGTAAACCCGAACGAATATGACTCGGCTGCGTGCAGCGACGAGCATTGAAGCTCTCAAACCGGTTCTCTCTCCACATGTGCCCCTCCGGATGGGGATCTCGCCGGGCTGCGCCGTCGCCTCCTCGACGCATTGGAGGGAATCTCGTTCCTCTGCGACGAGGTGTCCCAACTACGCGAAGAAAACGAGCGCCTTCGTAAGGATCATTCCCGCGGTGTTGAACAACAAGCCCGCGTGGTCACCTCCCTTCGTACGGAGGTCCGCTTCCTGCGTGAGGAGCTGACGCGCCGCACGGCCGCCGTGGCAGCGATGGCTCCTGTGATTCCCCCAGAGCATGTGAACGCTGACCGATCTGTGACCTCCAAGCAACCTGCGTACTCTGCACAACCTCTGTCCAAAATTCTTTCATCCTGAAATTCGCCGCAAGCTGACGCAGACACGTCTGAACGTGTCAGTGTGATGCCAGCGACAGCCTCTTCTGCATCGGTTACTGAGGGTGAAAGAACGAAGAAACCCGCCTTGTTTGGAGCTATGAAAACATCAACTATATTTGTAGCTCAACGACCACAATGGCCACGATGGCCAAAGGCCATTTTTTGTTACGAAGCGGAGCCCGAACACCACTGCTGCTGACATCGAAAAACATAATGCTTCAGTAGATTTGTCTACCATCTCCTGCCGGCGACTTCAATCAAAATTCCAGTCATATTCTTCATTCTACATCGAAGTTGAGGAGCAAACACTACAATGCCTGAATGACCTTTCGAAGTGGCCCCTCGGATGCCTCTTCAAGCCATTTCGTGGGAAGCTGCGCGATGACATGCTCATCCTTCTGAGTTTGTGGCTGGAATCGAAAGCGCCGTGTAACGTAGACATCTTTTACCAAAATGCTGGGGTTCTGTGTACCAAGACACTAGAGGTTTTCTTTAATGTTCTTTCGTCTTCTTTTTCTATTATCGCTATTTCTAAAACCTGGCTAGGCACTGAAATTTCCTCATCTGACCTTTTTTCCCGACCTACACAACCTTCTGCAGTGACCCAGATTTCAGTGAAACCAAAGAGAAAGGCGGTGGCGTGCTGATGGCCATTGACGATTCAATGAAATCCGTTAGACGGAAAGACCTAGAATCTATCGAAGAATCGATCTGGCTTGAAATCAACCTTGAGCGCCGTGAAAAATTGTTGATTGGATGTTTATATTTACCACCCAGCATTTCCCCGTCCTCGTTTCAAAATATCATGTCTTTTATAGAACTTGTGATATCTTCTCATACAGGGCACAGAAATATTGTTCTTGGGGATTTCAATGCACCTGGAATTGACTGGAGCACGCTCACCTTTTCTCATTACAATCATTTTATAGAGAAAAAGTGTAGCCTGCTCCTGGACTTTCTGGCATTTAATTCCCTACTGCAACATAACTCAGTCGTTCATTCACGTGGCAACGCCTTAGACCTGCGTGTGTCCAACGATGAACCCCTTGAAGGTTTACGCTCCGACAATTCCCTTGTACGTCCCGACCAATTTCACCCACCACTTAACGTAAGATTATCTGCATCAGCCGAAACAACGAGCTACAGCAGTTACGTAAACAAATCCCCCAGATTTGCTTTCAAGCGATGTGATTATACGAGCCTGTATCAATACTTGTCCACTGTTGAGTGGTCACAGGTTGCTGACAAACCGAATGTCGATGGTCAGGTTGATCGGTTTACGGAGCTTGTACTGAGCAGCATGGGTAATCTTTTCCCCATTATACACCTAAAAAACGTAAATATCCCTACTGGTTCTCATCTGAACTTATCAGTGCACTGAAGCATAAAGATCACGCACACAAGAAATTTAAATGTTCTCTATCCAGCGAGTGGAAGGAAGAGTTCAACTTTTTTCGAACTCTCTCTAAACGCCTATATAAGCGCGATCATAGTTCATGTATTGAATTATTAGAAAAAAGCGCCTCTGATAGGCCAGCTGAGTTTTGGAATAATTTGCGCAAACGGTCTAGCACAAGCGGAGAGTCCTTCAGACTGCTGGACTCGAATGGGGTAAAAGTGCATGCCGTCGCTGACTGTTTTGCCACGCATTTCACATCCGTTTTTAAGGCCACAGACTCTAGCACTGATATTGGACAACATCCAAAGGCAGTTAGCTCATCCAGCGCTTTGTCGCTAGATAAAACTCTTATCGGTTAATGCATTAAGCGCTTATGACCATCCTTATCATGTGGCCCAGTTGGCATCCCATTCAACATACTAAAATCTCATGGTAGTATATTTGTTCCTGTACTGACTACGATATTTAATAACGGCCTGGACACTTCAACACTTCCTAGCATGTGAAAAACTGCTCGTGTTTTCCCAGTATTTAAGTAGGGCTCTAAAACATATGTTTCAAATTATCGCCCGATTTCTATACTATGTGCCACATCAAAGATTTTCGAGCTGGCTCTTCACAACATAGTGTCTTTTGGTGTGAAAAACTCATTGATTCTAAATCAACATGGTTTTCTTGCTGGTCGCTCAACTACCACAAACCTTGCTAGTTTCATGACGCAGATCTCCACGCCTATTTCTCAGAGAAGACGAGTTGACGTAGTCTACTGTGACCTGAGCAAGGTGTTTGACGTAGTCAGAGCCACTCACTGATTATGTTTAAACTTGCGCAGTTGGATGTTACCTTGTCGGTTCTGAATCTCCTCCACAGCTATCTGCTCAATAGATCTTGTTATGTTGCCCGAAATGGCCAAACCTCTTCTTTGCATAAAGGGACTAGTGGGGTCCCTAAGGGGTCGGTATTAGGCCCACTTCTATTTTTAGTTTACGGTAATGATGTTTCTTTTGCCATTCGCAATTTTTGTTGCCTCTTGTATGCCGATGATATCAAGATATTTAAAAAAAATACGTTCAGTTAGTGGCTGTCGCTTGCTGCAGTCAGATTTTTGTTCTTTTTCCGAATGGTGCAACTGCAATAACCTTTCTCTGAATACCTCAAAGACAAAATTCATGTCTATCACTCGCAAAACATCTAGCGTGTCATTTAAATGCTCTGTCAATTCTATGTCGTTATGCAAGGTTTATGAGATCAGTGATCTTGGTGTTGTTGTTGATAGCACGTTAAACTTTTCTGCTCACGTTAAGCGTGCTGCTATGCGGGGACTTCGTACTCTCGGATGTGTTTGCAGAATATCTCAAGAATTCAGTTCTCCTATAGCCCTCCACAAATTGTACACCGCAATATGTCTTCCACAACTTGAGTGTGCGTCCGTGACATGGAGTGGCATTGCTAAATCCAGCGGTAACACCATTGAACGAGTCCGGAAAAACTTCATCAGCATATATAACAATCGGTTTGCTAGAAATCACTGTGGATCTCGTTGAAATACTGCTAGATTAGTATCATTGCCATCACTTCACTACCGACATAACCTATCTGACCTGTTATTTCTTTACAAGCTAGTCCTTGGTATCATATACTGCCCTGTACTTCTCAATTCTGTTAACTTTCGAATTCCGCGTAAGTTAACAAGAGAGATTATGCCATTTCATGTACTCGCCTGCTTCATCCAACACTCTACCGTTCACAGGATACAAAGTCTCTATATTGTTAATTTTCTTGATCTTAACGTTTCTCATGGTCCACAGTCATTGTTTTTATCTGAGCTTCGCACTGTCTTGACATAGTATGGTACAATGTACAAAATTTTCCCTTCTCCGTCTTGCATATATAGTTGTACATGTGCAATCTGATTTTTTGTTCCCCTTTAATATTTCTTGTCCTGTCTTATTTACTCCTCCACTTTTGTGTTCATGTCCCTATGTCTACGCGTTTTTTCTCTTGATATTTCTGAAGACTGTCTGCCTTGTATTGTTTATTTTTATTGTTTTATTTTTGCCTTTGCCTGCACAAAGACTCTGCGGCTGTACCTGGGCACGTTAAATGAATGATTTATTATTTTATATTATTATTATTATTATTATTATTATTATTATTATTATTATTATTATTATTATTATTATTATTATTATTATTATTATTATTATTATTATTATTATTATTATTATTATTATTAATATTATTAGTCTAGTACTATGCTGCTGACCCGCAGGTAGCGGTATCGAATCCCGCCAGTGGGGGTTGCCTTTTTGATGGAGGCGAAAATTCTGTACGCCCGTGTGCTTAAATTTGGGTGCACGTTAAAGAATACCAGGCAGTCAAAATTGCCAGGGCCCTCTAAAACAGCGCCTTTCATAATCATAGTGTCATTTTGGGATGTTACACCCTACGCAATCAGTCCCGCACAATAGCTCCAACCTAGGACGAATGCTTGCTGTGCTCCTGTTCTTTTTCTGTAAGCAGCAGTTCTTCCGCTGTGAAAGTTGTTCTAAGCGTATTGACTCGAAGTGTGTAACCTGACCTGATGAAGAGCTGCAGATTTTAGTTGTTGGTTACGCTCTCTTTACTGCAATTTGTCATCCAAGCCATGCTCATGTTAAGCCTAGAGAAAAACACTGTGGCTTCCAGTCGTGAGAAATGTAGCTCCCAAACCTGTACCCTCCCCATGTGTAACGCTTGGAGCGGCGATGTCGCCAGTCTGCGCCGCCTCCCTCTCGGTGCGTTAGAGGCAATGTCGTTCCTCAGCTGCCAGGCATCCCAAGTACGCAAAGAAAACGAGCGCCTGCGTTAGGAACAGTCCTGCGCTGTGGAACAGCAGGCCCGCACAATCGTTTCTCTTCGGAAAAAGGGCCGTGTCCTGCGTGAGGTGCTGATGAATCGCATGGTCACTGTACTAGTCAAAGCAGGTGCGGCTCTCCCTGCGCATTAGAATGGCGACTGATCTGCGGTTTCTGTGCCACCTGCGTACTCTTGAAAACATCTCTCTAATACACTTTCTCCGTCGAATTCATCGCCAACTGGGTGGATGGATTGATGGATGTATCCGGCTGTGCCCTTTGAATCAGGAGCTGGCTCATGCCACCTAGCCATAAAGTTTATTTGCCGAAGGATTTAATTTTCCTCGCGCATTGATTGTAGCCACCAATCAGTTAGCCTCCTCCTGGTTATTTCTATCTATTTACAGTCTATTTATTCTTCAATATTTTGAAACCCCAACGCTCTCAAATATTGCGTGCCTTTATCTTGGACTATGAGATGGAGCTATTTATAGAACATTATCTAATGTTTAGCTGTTTTTTCACCCCGTCCACACGCGCTACATACCGTGTCTGTGCCTTCGTATTTGAGTTAGTGCGTCTTGTTTCCCGATACTCTGGTTCTGGCCTGCAACAGCAGAGACCTATTCCTGGAACTATCGTAGATATTTTCCCTTGCAATTTCCTGTTTGAACGTTCGGTAGGTCTCCAGTGTTGATTTTGTAATCAATCTAATCTTACACATTTCTCTCTCTGTTTCCTTCAACTTTTTCTTAACCGATGTTTCCTTTTGGCTTGGTATTCTGCTGTCCTATTCTGCAAATAGTTGCTTCACAAGATTCGGGTTCGCTTCTTCTATTTATTATCGACAATTTTCATGAGCAAGTAGCTAAAAACATTTCTAGCCCAACACCCTTTTCCATTTTTCTCAATCACTCCTCAAATTCTATCATGCTGCTAGCTTCGCTGCACTATAACGATGTCGATTCCATGTCACCCAGTACCCCCTGATTTCGGCTTACTCTCGCGTGCACCCAAAGCAAGTCTACCTGTGTCACGTTGTTAATTTCCAATCATGCTGCAACCTCTGATTCCATGCACAAGACCGCATTGTTGAACGTCAAACCCGGGACCATGACACTTTTCCAAGTCCCTCTCACAACGTCATACTTGTTGAAATTGCACAGTGCCCTATTTTTCTATTCAGCTGCATTCCTGTTACCCTGAGTCATTACGTATGTTTCGAGCTCCTTTAGATACTCAGCCCTGTTATTTATTCACACGCCCAGATAATTGTATTTATCCACTATTTCTAGCGAGACTACACGTATCTTATGCTCACTGCCTTTGGTTTAATTGAAAACTATGATTCCGGATTTTTTATTGCTGAACTTTTAATTTAACCTATTCCCCTCATTACCACATATGTCTATCAATTGCTGCAGATCTTTTTTTTTCTCGGCTGGTAAAACCATATCATCTGCATACATCAATGCTGCTAATGACTGTTGAATGTGTTTTTTTTTTGCTTAGCAAAAGAGAGGCGGAAACCAAGTCAACTCCCCTCTACTTTGGCTTCTAGTCCGTGTGGAGGCAGCACAATTAACAAAGATGACAAGGGACATCCCTGTCAAAGCCCACGGTGTATCCCTATAGGTTCAGATACCTGTTATTCGCATTTCAACTACCTTGTTACTTTTATAGATATCTTTTAGAAGAGTTACCTTATTGAAAAAACATCCACCACAGGAATGGTGACTTCACTATTCACCATTTTGGTGGATTATAGTGCTGAAATATTGGTGGCACATTGTGTATGGTGGCACATGGTGGAGTTTCGGCAATGCCGGAGTTCGAAACAGCGTCAGAAGCACCGTGACGAGCTGCCACTAAAAAATAAAAAAAAATCTTATAGAAAACGCTGCAGCAATCACCCGTAAAAAAGGCAAAAGCTTCACCAAAAGGATTCGAACGCGCAACTTTCGCAGTTTCAACTGAACACGCTAGCAACTACGCCATGTCGACTTGTAGGAACTTCGCTGTTAAATCGCCAGTGAACTTACGAACTGACCGTTCAACTTCAGTTTTATTTGTTTTTTTTCCAGATAGACGGGATAAAACCTGCTACTAAAACTGGCATATTTATTAAACACAAACTACTGCTGCCTAGAGCGATTTTCAGAGCAATAATATCAACAGCGCTACGTTTCTCTTACAATCCGCCACCGCAAGAAAAATAAACCAAGTGTACTGAGCAGCAGGCACAGTTCACCGGTGGTAACTCTCTTGTTTATTACCCATTTTTCGCTTGTACAAGAGGGCGACATTTTCTCAGGCTTTATGACGCCTCTATGGTCATTTATTAGGTAAGCCCACACAAGTGATTCAGTAATGTGATGTTTTTAGCGCAACGTAAAGCGCAGTCGTGCCAGCCCACTGCTGTAGCTCTATCGTTAGCAACAACTGCATAACGGCTTGGCCAAAATGAATGCAGTGCGCAGGAAACAATATGCTATTGTTGTGGTTCAGTAAGCATTCGAATGGACAAGGTTGTGTTCTCGGATGAAAGCCAGATAAGTGCCTGTGAATTCGACCAACGGCTATCGGTGAAGGGAGGCGTTTGTTCGCAGGAAGTGCTGGCACCACGTCGCATCGATGTTTGTCACTTCTTGCACAGACACTGTACACTATATAACAAAATGCTTCTTTTAAGGCAAATTACACTACGGCTGTGCTGTATTGAGGTTCCTACTCGTCGAAATCGCTTATTCTGAAACCTACAAGTGCCGATAACATTTGTGCGTGCTTGGTCGGTAGGCCTAAACTTTGGTGGAAATCATGGTGCTAGAACAGAAGGGTGAAAGTCAAACTCGCTTGAACTCGTCTTGACGTATTTAGAAGGTAGACGTTGATGTAGTTTAGCATCGCACGCACTTTGTTACCAGGTCAAAAAAACAATAACACCAATTGCGAAAGCCAATTGGTTCCAGTCGGTGTGACCCATCATTCAATAGGTTTAAATTGGATGATCTGAAGTTTCCAATTGAAATGAAAGCCTATTGACCCTTCTCAAATTGGTCCTCCAACAAAGTAACAAAACGTCCCTTAGTCCAATTGGCCATACCAATTGGGTCCAATTGGTATGGGCTAAAACCAATTTGGACTTGAAGTTCAATGGGAAGGCCCAATCGCAAATATTATTTCCAAGAAAAATCGTGTAATATTTTTATTTTGCAACCTTATTAAAAGTTTTGATAATCCAAATGCTTGTGAACTTGAAGTCAGTCCATATTAGAATATTGTTATTCTGATCAGAATGTTGGCGTATCATTATACATATCCATGTGATATTAGGCATTTGATTTGGCATTTATATATTTATACGTACTTTCCAAGAACCATATGTGAAGGAAACTGTCATTTCTCATCCAAGCCATGCTCATGTTAAGCCTAGAGAAAAACACTGTGGCTTCCAGTCGTGAGAAATGTAGCTCCCAAACCTGTACCCTCCCCATGTGTAACGCTTGGAGCGGCGATGTCGCCAGTCTGCGCCGCCTCCCTCAATACCATGTGATGAATGAACTAACCTACCAAACAACCTTCTTCGCGCTTTATTGTTTCGTGTCGCAATTATTTTATTTGTATGTGTATTACCACCCTGCTTGGACCTCGAGTCTGCAGTATTGAATAAATAAATAAATATATAGTTATAACCAATTGTGGATTGATGGAGGTACAATTGGTGCTTTATATAGGACATGTGGGTAGAACCATTACGTATCTGACTCGATAATATTTATATTTAACATCCAGTCGAGAGAATTACGCACCAAGGTTTATGTTAATCAAAACATTATAGAGAGTTTCCTAGTAAAACCCTTCAACGGGAATAGGCTAAGGATCCTTTACACCAGATATGGTTCAAATGGAAATTCCATCAATTGATTTCCATTGTACTTAACTGATTGCCAACTAGTTTTAATTGGGTATCACACAAATGAGTAAAGCTGTAAGACAAGAAAATAGTTCACATAAATATGTTTGGATTACAATGTTACTACTGAAATGAAATATTTTTTGCGTTTGACTGCGTTATACTAGGTGCGTCATTTATTTCATCTGTTCAAATTACACTCAGCGACAAAAATGCCCTGTTGTTCTTGGGACCAGGACCACTCACTAGGTTGAAATAACTGACATGTCGAGTGAGGTTATGGGAAGAGAAGAACACATATGTGGAGAAATTTTTCATTTGACGGTAGCCTTCACTGATGTTAAGTTCATGATATCTAACAATATGGTTTCTTATTTTGATGCATCTCCAAGGAGAAAAATAGATCAGATCTATAACTCAGAGCTACACGGTATTTCTGAATGGCGAGATTGGTCTGACCAATGAAGATAATTCGTCAAACCATTTGGATTAGGTGTTTATGCTACCGATTGTTTGAGTTCTTTAGACCTATTCACACAAATCATAAATCCAATAGGAACTCCAAGTTGTTTCCAATGGGTGACCTGGGTTCACGTTTCAGTCTAATTGATCAATTCATTTGGGTATTGATTGGGTTACCAATTGGTTATGTTGGTCAGACCCATTCTTACCCAACCGGGTGACCAATTGAAGCCTTTCAATTTTCCACTTGGTGTCTCAAAAGACAATTGGAAGCTTCTAATTGGTCCAATCAAAAATATTCAATTGGCTTCAATGGGATCCGAATGGACATTTCCAATTGGTCAGAGGAAATTTTTTGACTGGGTAGCTTTATTATACGGCTCAAGTAAGTGGGTCATCAAGAATAGGCAGAGTTGCGTTTCTTGCGTGGCGGCATGATGTAACCGCTTTATACTGGTCTACCGTTGAACGGAGTAATTGCGAAATGGTGGTCATTTATTTTTCACAACTGTAAGTGGATGTAACATCTTTAGTGTAGCTGTTGCCAGCGACGCCTCTCGCCTTCTCAACATCACAACAAAGCACCACATCGCGCATGTCCAGTTGATGTACACGTGCAACAAAATCAAACGTTCACGGCCACAATTTACGCATTACAAAAACTGAAGAGTTGTTGACACCACAGAAAAAATTCTGCTAAAAACACGATGAGTCGCGTTTGTTTCTTTCGATGGCAAACATATTTGTCTGCGCATTCCAGAGTGAAACACTACGAATAATTAAGTGATTTCGCATACTACCATCTGTTTTTTTTCATCACGTCACCTTCATCCAACATGCTTTCATAATGCCACCGGCATCCAGCTAGTTAACCAAGCCATCCACCGAACACGTTTTGAATCACCACTATCAGCCGGCATCTTCCACAGTCACCACCATTGCTTCGCCACCACCACCACCATCTGCCACCATTTTTTCTACTCTCGCCGTCATCAGCCGGCATTTTCCACTGACACCAACATTTGCTCGCCACCACCACCACCATCTACCACAACAATTTTCACTCTCGTCGTCATTAGCCATTAGGACCACTACATTTTCAAACATATTCATTATTATTTCCACCGTATCTACCAACCATTTAAGCATCGACCAACGCAGGATTTCGAATGGGTTATTCATATTCCAGATCTAGTGTGTCCAGTATTCTCCACAAGTCTTCTTTAAGCACACTACCATAAGCTCTCTTGGTATCTAGAAATGATAGCCACAGCGGCCTGTGGTCATTTTCTGCCATTTCAATGCACTGCTTCGATGAAAGCAGCTTGCCCTCCAACCTAATTCGTTTATGGAACCCATTTATTCGTTCTCTAGGCATCCCCTCATTTTTCGTCCATGTCTGTAGTTTTTCCTTTACTATTTGTATCACCAGCCTGTAAACTACTGATGCCACTGCTATAGGACTTTAGTTCTTTATATCAGCTTTGTCCCCCTTTTCCTTAGAGATCATGCTCATCCTGCTTAGTTTACACTCATTTGGAGCTTCACCATTCATTGTTGCTTTGCTCGCTGCCTTCCTTAATGTTTGCTTAGAGTTTCGTCCTAGTTTCTTTATTACCATGATTGATATGTACGGTTTAACGTCCAAAAACCACCATAATATTATGAGAGGCACCGTAGTGGAGGGCTAGGTAAGTTTCTGCCACCTGGGGTTCTTTCACGTGCACCCAAATCTGAGCACACGGGCCTACAACATTTCGCCTCTATCAGAAATGCAGCGGCCGCAACCGGGATTCCAACGCGCAACCTGTGGGTCAGCAGCCTAGTACCTTACTTGAAGTTTTTGCGCACACACACAAGGACACAGAAGAAGGGAACACAAGGACCAGCGCAGTCTTTTTTTTTTTTTTTTTTTTTTTTTTCATCATGATCACCGCGCATGAGCAAAAACGGCATCGTACAATCTTAAAAACCAAATATCACATGTTGTTCAGCAATTCAATTTCTTTTTCACTAAGCGATATCGACGGATGGCTGACGCACATATCTTTAAGTCTAGAGATGTGCCACGCTTCTACTATTTCTCTTGTTGTCTGATTTGGGTGTACATACACCACCTCAGTTTGATCAAACAACGGCTTACATGCACTAAAAGAACAACGCGCACAGTGCAGTGCTAAATGTGTTTCCGGCCTCCCTTTCAAGTTGGTCATGTGCTCCTTCAATCTCACATTTAAGCATCGGCCAGTCTGACCGACATAAAAGTTCCCACAACTGAAAGGGGTCTTATAAACTACCTTTCTTTTGCACTCAACCACCTGATGACCTGCACGCTTGGAACAATTGCCTCCGATATCTCTCGTCCTTTCCTCGTACAGATTATTTACAGCCGGACACACGCCCCCTAGTTTGTTCTTTGCCGAGAATACAACTTTGACACCATATTTAGCTGCCACCTTCTTAAGTTTATGAGAGAAACCATGCTCGTAGGGGATTACCGAAATTTTCCTTGTATCTTGGCTTCTTTCCTCTTTCTCCCTGCGCTGGTCCTTGTGTTCCCTTCTTCTGTGTCCTTGTGTGTGTGCGCAAAAACTTCAATTATGCAGCAGTACCAACTAGCCCGTCTTTCCGTATTATTCTAGTACCTTAGCCACTAGACCATCATGGCGGGGCCTTTATTACCATGACTGAGATGCTGCCAGGGCCTGTTGTTGTGCTATTAGGAACCCTTTTCTCGGCGCTTTCTCACTCTTATTGTCATAGTGGAGCCACTGAGCTAATTCGTTCATCCTCATCTGGTAAAGTGCATACAGCGTTTTCTTGGTGTTTAAAGTTTTCTGTCACCATTGTTTTTTCCACTACATTTCATCCTACCCTTCTAGTTTAACTCCTTGAACAGTAGTTACAAACTTCTGTTCCATGCTTGTCTCATTACTCAGAGAATTGAGATGGTTCCAAAAGTTTGTAGCTGTCTTTTTATGCTTTTTGTTTACTTCCGCCATTAATTGGGCCCCTTCTAATATTTTCATTGATCTGATTGGACGCTTCTCTTCTGCAGCTCAAAAAGGTATCCCATTTTCTGTTGGCATCACCTTCCGGATCATCCTTCTGTTTAGCATGCCTGTCTCCACTGTAAGCGTCCTGGTGCATTAGTATGGCTCTTTTAACTTCCTCCTCCCCCAGGTTCTTGGGGTTGTGTCTCTTTTCTCCGGTTGATTGAACTCGTACCTTAGCAAGTTCTAACCCCAACAATCAAGTTAGATATGCGCACGTCCACTCTGATTTAGTATCTTGGCTAAATATTTGTTTCAATCTCTTCAGTTGCCACTTCTGTTAGCATTTACGAATAAATATTTCCGGGTGGTTGATCATAATGCCTCTTTGCCCTTTTTATTTCTATTTTGAAGCTCAGGTTGATACTGCCGCATTCAACCTGCAAAGGAGAGCTCGCACAGCGAGAGAGGACGACGAAGCTCTCCCTCGGTCCTCTTTACGAGCGCCTTTCATTTTTAATTAAAGTGAGCTCTTCCATTTCGGACTCCTCGTTTTCTGCGTCGTGACACTGGTGGAGGCGCTGGGTACATGCACAGGACACCTTCTAACAGCCCGGGATCTAGTCCACAAAGACTTTCGCTCGTCGAAACACCCGTTCACCTAGCCAACCGCCGCCTATTAGGCCTGAGCCCAGAGTTCGGTCCTTGGACGGAAAACATGACTGCGCCGGGAAGCAGTTGCCGCACCATGACGAGCCCAAGCACGACACAGGTGACAGTTTTCACCCCTAAAACTCCTGTGGACTTCCATGGCAACACATATGAGGACGCAGATGACTGGCTTGAGGAGTTCGAGCGCACAGCCAACGTTAACGGGTGGAACGCCGCACAGAAGTTGGGATACGAGTATTTTCCTCTTCAAGACGATGCTCGCACGTGGTTCACGAATTGCGTTAGGTCAACGTGGGACGAGTTCCGGTGGAAGTTCCTGGACACCTTCGCAAACACCGAAAGGCGGGAGCATGCACAACGACTCCTCGAATCACGGATTCAAAAGCCCAACGAGTCTGTTGCTATGTTTGTTGAGGCCATGGCTCGTCTCTTTCATCGAGCCGATCCTGATATGTCCGTGAACAGAAAGATCAGCCACCTCATGCGATGTGTTAAAGAGCAGCTGTTTGCTGGTTTCGTCCGGAACCCACCTTCAAGCGTCGACGAATTTTCGAAGGAGGTGACCGCCATCGAACGCGCACTACAGCTACGGCACCGCCAGTACGACCGTCCAAACAACAGCGGACAAATCAGCGCAACTGCCGTGACCACTGTGACACATGACGAGCGTTCTTTGCGTGACCTGATGCGCGAAATTGTGCAAGAAGAGGTGAAGAAGGTCGCCACCACACCGAATGACAGCGCGATTGCGTCAGTCACAGAAGTTGTTCGCCAAGAAATAAGGCAAGCGCTTTCACTTCCCGAGACGAACACTGAAATAGTTAGGCCAACATATGCAGATATTCTCCGTCGACAGCCTAGATCTAACGTGCCGCCACCTCATCAATACCACCAGCAACAGCCACCGACAGTGCCTTGGTACTACAGGGAAACGTCGACGCCGATGCGACCCCCACTCCGCAAAACCGACATATGGCGTACCCCTGACTACAGGCCCCTGTGCTTCCATTGTGGGGAAGCAAGCCACATTGTGCGGTATCGCCCTCATCGCGTTGCCAGGTATCAAGGATTTCCGTCCACTATCCCTCGGCGCTATTTTGACGGAAGACGCAACGTTGAAACGAGCACGACGATCCCGCGGGACGTTTCTCCTGGGTTCCGGTCACGCTCGCCCTCCCCTGGTCATTCTCCCCAATCTAATAGAGGTAGCACCATGGACATGGCGAGAGGAACATCTCCCAGTCCACGCCGGGGAAACTAAAAGCAGCGACCTTAGGGGGGAAGGTTACGAATTGCCGAAGATTTAAAATCCCCCACTACCGCCGCACGAAGTGCCGCACATTTCGAATGAACCGACTAAAGACTAGATTGTCACCGCCGACAATACACTTTCAATTGACGGTCACGACGTGACCGCACTGGTCGACACTGGTGCGGACTTTTCAATAATGAGTGCGAATCTGGCCGACAAACTCAAGAACGTAAAAATGGAATGGACGGGGCTGCAAATTAGAGGAGCCGGAGGCCAGCTGCTGACGCCTACCGGCAAGTGCACCGCACGAATCAAGATCGGTGATTCATCATTCGTGGCAACCTTCGCTATTCTTTCTGAGTGTTGTAAACAGGCCATCTTGGGTATGTATTTCTTGCAGGAGTACGGTGCCATCATAAATATACCGGACGGTGTACTGACCTTCTCAGCGGACCATATCGCAGCGCTGCAGCGCAAGCCCACGCGCATGATTGACGACGTGACCATGCCACCGTTGTCATGCCGCCTCGTCTCTGTCACGTGTTACACGCAGCATACTGTAGAAGGTGTCACGGAACAAATATCGACGCTTTTACTCTCTCGAGGAATCGCTATTGCCAGAAGTCTCGTCAGTGTAATGTCTGGGCAAGCAGAGGTCCTGTTTACAAACTTCAACAACGAGCGTCGACCCATTACAGAGGGTACCACAGCTGCATACTTCGAAGAAATTGTAGATTTCCGCGAGCGCTTCGCAGTACAACAGGCAGAGACGCCGGCCGCTTCAACACCACTGCCTGTCGACGTAAGCACAGAGTTATCGCCAGCGCAGAGGCAGAGTCTTCTAGATATTCTCAGCCAGTTTGAAGTTTGTTTTTTGTCGACCTCGAGGGTAAATCAAACGCCACTGACAAAGCACCGAATTATAACGGAAGAGACGGCAAGACCAATTCGACCAAATATATACCGCGTGGCACCGAAAGAACGCGAAGCAATCCAAGAACAAGTCCAGAAAATGCTCAATGATGACATCATTCAGCCGTCAAAAAGCCCTTGGGCATCACCGGTAGTGCTAGTTAAGAAGACGGCAGCTTACGCTTCTGTGTGGACTACCGCAAGCTGAACCGCGTGACAAAGAAAGACGTATACGCACTACCGCGTATTGACGATTCACTTGACAGGCTGAGGCATGCACGCTTCTTCTCGTCGAAGGACGTGAAAAGCGGTTATTGGCAAATCTAGGTCGATGAGCGGGACAGAAAAAAGACTGCTTTTGTTACGCCTGACGGGCTTTACGAGTGTAAAGCCTTGCCCTTCGAATTGTGCTCTGCCCCAGCAACATTTCAGAGACTGATGGATACAGTCCTATCAGGCCTTAAGTGGCAGACGTGTCTGGTATACCTCGACCACGTCATTGTTTTCTCACCAACAATCGAGAAACATCTAAGACGGCTGCTATTAGTATTTCGAGCAATACGGTCCGCTGGCTTATCGCTGGAACCTGAGAATCGTCATTCCGGTTTGAAGGAACTACGAATCTTAGGACATGTCGTGAGCCATGGAGGTGTTCGTCCGGACCCCGACAAGATCGACGCCGTCCAAAAATTACCGGTGCTAACAGAAAAGAAGGCCGTAAGACGTTTTCTTGGCCTTTGCGCCTACTACCGCAGGTTTATCGCCAATTTCTCGCAAATAGCGTTGCCTTTAACACGCATAACGAGAGGCGATGTTCCATTTTTGTGGGGCAAAGAGGAACAAGCAGCATTTGACGGTCTACGAAAGCGCCTGCAGACACCACCTGTGCTTGCTCACTTTGAGAAGGACGCTCAAACCATGATCCACACTGATGCCAGCAACGTAGGTTTAGGCGCTGTACTCGTCCAGTGGCAAGACTCAGCCGAGAGAGTGATTGCATATGCAAGTTGGACGCTTTCCTGTGCCGTGTCCCATTATTCCTCAACGGAAAAGAAATGTCTTGCTGTAGTATGGGCAGTTCTGAAGTTTCGCCCATACCTCTACGGCCGTCCCTTCCACGTAGTCAGCGGCCACCACTCCCTTTGCTGGCTGACCAACTTGAAGGACCCATTCGGTCGGCTAGCGCGCTGGAGCTTACGCCTACAAGAATTTGATATGACGGTCGTCTATAAGTCGGGACGACAGCACTCTGATGCTGATTGCTTATCCAGGTTGCCTATAAAGCAAGATGATGTCTCAGAAGATGATGACATGGCATTTTTAGGAGTGGTCGACACAGTCACTATTTCGTCTAAGCAGAAAGAAGACAGTGAGTTGCTCCCTCCTAATATTTTCTTGACGGCCAGTCTACAAGCGTTCCCAAGATAATTGCAAGGAGCCTGCCATCATTCTGCTTTCGCAGTGATGTCCAATACAAGAAGAACTTTGCCCCCAGCGGAAATGCCCACTTACTTGTCGTCCCGACATCCATTCGCGATGAGATCCTGAGTGCTTGCCACGATGAGCCAACCACCGGCCACCTCGGATACACGCACACATTGGCCAGAATCCAACAGAAGTACTACTGGCCGAAGCTTCCAGGCAGTGTACAGCATTACGTCCGCACGTGCCTCGATTTTCAACGACGAAAATTGCCACCTTTAAAACCAGCCGGAATGTTGCAACCAGTTAAAATGCCCACCATGCCTTTTGCACAAATCGGAATGGATCTCCTTGGACCGTTTCCGACTTCGTATACTGGAAACAAGTGGGTAATTGTCGCTACGGACTATCTTACTCGCTACGCAGAAACAAAGGCTTTATCAAGTGGAACCACAGTAGAAGCGGCACGATTTTTCATTGAAAATATTGTTCTGAGGCATGGTGCTCCTAGAATCATAATAAGAGACAGAGGTACCGCTTTCACGGCCATGCTCCTCAAGTTAGTGCTTGAGTTGAGTGGAACAGTGCATCGAAAATCTACCTCCTACCACCCACAAACCAACGGCTTAACAGAACACCTCAACAAGACAATTGCTGCTATGCTCAGTATGTACATTCACGTGGGTCATAAAAATTGGGAAGACGTTCTACCATACGTGACGTTTGCCTCTAATACGGCGCCGCAGGAAACTACACGGAGCACGCCATTTAATCTTTTTTATGGCCGCGAAGGGACGACAATGCTTGATGCCATGCTGCTGCACAACTGCGAGGATAGAGACACCGATGTTCAAGCCTTTACACAACGAGCTGAGGAGGCACGGCAGCTAGCACGCGTGCAAATCGCCCGGCAGCAGAGTTACGACGCACAACTTTATAACCTGCGACAACGATACGTCACTTATCAACCAGGCGAGAAAGTGTGGGTCTGGAGCCCTATTCGCCGAAGAGGCCTTTCTGAAAAGTTACTGAAGAAGTACTTTTGTCCCTACAATGTTATACGGCGCCTAAGTGACGTGAATTATGAAGTCATCCCTGACAGTTCCTCGCGAGCTCAAAAATCTGAAATCGTACACGTTGCGCGGATGAAGATATATTGCAGTGAGCCAGTTGCGTAATACGTCAGCTACATACACCGCGTACTCTGTAGCCGAGCATCGGGTCGATGCTCTTCCTGGAGGGAGGCAAATGCCACATTCAACCTGCAGAGGGAAGCTCGCACAGCGAGAGAGGAAGACGAAGCTCTTGCCTGGTCCTCTTTACGAGCGCCTTTCATTTTTAATTAAAGTGAGCTTTTCTGTAAAGTTTCTTGGTGTATGGTTTCAGGAGGAATTAAACTGGAACACACATGTAAATCATCTGATCACCGCATTAGCATGAATAGTTGGTTGTTTTTTAGAACAATGCACTAAATCACATTGAGGTTAAAAATAAGTATGTACTATGCACTCTTCCATTCTAATGTAACTTATGGGATGTTAGTCTGGGGAACGACATCACAAGGGAATTACCATAAGTTACTAACTATACAAAAGAATATATTGCGCTGCTTTGAAAAATACAGGGAGAATCCACAAGACTTGCGCACTGCTCTACTATTCATTAAGTATTCCATACTCAGAATTGATCAGTTAGATCATTTTAAATTGCTTCAGTTAATACAAAAGACTAAGCTATATGAAGAAAGTTGCACCGAAAGACCACACTACAGTCTGCGAGAACAAAAGAAACAAGCTCCTAGAACAAGAACCAAGTATGGAAAACAAAGTGTTGCTTACCAGGTACCTCAGGTTTTAATTACCCTTGTAGATCAATTGAACTTTAGGGCTAGTAGTGCGACTTTCAAGAAACAAATAAAGAACTTATTCATAACCACCAGTCTACACTATCGAAACTACCTGATGGAGTCTCATGCCTCTGCAAATGCTTAAATTGTTCATAAGTTTTTATGACAAATATACGAGCGTATACAGCGCAATTCATTGTATCCGCATGCATTTTGTGTCTGTTTTTGAGTTGTTTCATTGATATCGTTTAGTTGTGAATTTTTACGAGAGTGACCTCTAATTCTTAAATTGTGTTATGTAAACTTCTTATGCTATTTATGTTTGAATTTTGTGTTTACAATTGCAAGTTGCTTGAAATTAATGTATTGATTATATAAATTGTTTGTCAGTTCTGATGTCTAAGCTTTGCACTGTCACGGACGGTGGAAGGACAAGGGCCTTTGTCAGGCTGTTCGCCTTTAGCCCTTTGCCCCTGCAGTGAGCTCTGTAGCCGGCTTACTGTAAATAAAAGTACTACTACTACTACTACTATACCGGACTCCTGCTGTGTCTGCGTCGTGACAATACGTTTCTGATCACGACCTAAGCTTCTGCACCTATATTTATCTATGATAATCACCTTTAGTCGATCATACATCCTACGTGACATCATTGTGTAAGCTATTGTCAACTGTAGCCTTCTTACCTCCCCTGTTTTCTGCCCTTGGCATTTCTCGGTACTGTTGCGAAATAATAAATCACGCATTTTAAATATATACATTAGCATTTTGCCTGTTTAGTCAGTGTATGCATTGATATCTTCTATGTGCGCATTCATGTCTGTAAATATATTTACCTCACTCTGTTCTCCTAGTTTGATAATGTCCTTTTCCATGCATTGCATCATTACTTGGTCTTTCCTCTCTGGCGTTTGCTCCTGTCAACAAATGTAAAAAACTCAGCAGCGTCATCCGCCCTGCCACTATTCCTTTTACGCATAAATGTTCCTGGCGCTCCTGCTTGACTCTTTGCCTGTCCGTACTTTTATGAATGAGTGCCCTTATACCACCCCCCTTTTGCTGCCGTATGTTATACTACAATATTCTCATGGGTAGTCCGTATTGCTAGGTGGTTGTTCCATGTTCCTAAGATGCGTTTCTACGAACCCATATACTATCAGCTTCTCTCTGCTTGGCTGTTTTTTTGTCTGTCCCAACCTAATCCTATTCTTGCCACCTTGCATGTTGATATACCCTATGTCTCAATTGGCTAGGTCATCATGTCTACGTCTAATTCTCTCTGGGACTGAACGTGCCTTAGATATTGGTGCCGCTTTGAAATGGTATCTGCCTATGCCATCTGTCAAATAGTACCCCTCGTTTTCCGCGTTACAAGCTATTCTGGACCCCGATGGGCTCACGTGCCCCCCAAAACGTTTCTGTGGGTCCTGAACACCACCAAACACACATAGGCTCTTATAGAAGTTAATTCTGTCTCATGACAACCCCCCCACCTATGCACTTCTCTGTTTCCACTACCTCAAAGCCTTTCTCTCAACTCATCTGCCATATTTTTTTGTTTGTGCTGAAAAACCCTTTTTGCAGGTTGCCATTACGTACCAGTACCTCCAGTATTGTGCATATCAACACCTGTACCTGAGGAAACTTGACACGTATGTCATCGACTCCTTTCGTCATCATGGTCACTTGTCCAGCCGAATCTTCACTTAGGACATCGTTTAAGCCACTCGCAATAATCACCAAGTTTTGTCCATCAGATTTATTTGTGAGTTTTGTGCCCACTTGTCTCATGACTGCTTCCAGCTTATGTCCTCGAAACGTCCCTACTGAAACCCTCTTGTCACCTCACACCTTCTCTTTGATTGCTTCTGCGCATCGATTTAAATTTAAATCACCGGCAATATTGATGGGCTGTGACTTTTCAGCTAGAGTGTCTCGCACCTGGATGTTAGTTGCACATGTGATGTCGGCTGCTTTTTCTCCTCCTACTCCTACCTCTGCTTCGCTCAAGCTAGGTATTTTGACCATTGAACCGGCTGAGCTTGATTATCCGAACATGTTTTCTCTTTTTTTTTCTGCCGTTCCGGTTGCCAGGGCCCTACCATTGTATTCATCCACCACTCCTTTGTTCACATTCATTAGTGCCTCCTCGGCTGACCTAAGCCTTTCTTATATAACCCTCTTTTTTTTGCTCAGTCGCCGACCCAGTCCCCAGGCCAGCGATTCTCATATGGGCAACCGCTCTGGGCTCACTCTGGGCAACCATCATATCCCCCATTTTTTCCTTGAACTCACATTGCCTACATCGGCGTCAGCCTCTCTAGCATATGCGTCCACAATAACGTCGATTTTCAAACCCACAGGCATTCCGAACAGTTTTACAGTGTTTTTAACTATGTCTTTTTACGCTATTGTCTTTCCGAATCGTCCCACTCGATAGTTACAAAACACTGCAAACGACGAACCCGGCGCTAAGCAACAATGTCTCAGTTTTAATACAAAAATTTGCGTGGTCGGTTTACGTGCCCCTCTACTACGGAGTGGCAGAAGAAAACACACACCCAAACAAGTAAATACCTGGTAATTGACCCCCCAAAAAGCCGTACAA
Organism: Rhipicephalus microplus; assembly: GCF_043290135.1. Taxonomy (NCBI): domain Eukaryota; kingdom Metazoa; phylum Arthropoda; class Arachnida; order Ixodida; family Ixodidae; genus Rhipicephalus; species Rhipicephalus microplus. The sequence goes on from NC_134702.1 coordinate 249,259,214, forward strand.
TATAATAAGTGCTATAAACTGAAGCCACATTCAAGCCACGCAGCATGATTCTTGTGACAGACTCGTGCGCACACACTGAGCATGGTAACGTTTACTAAAGCTGCACATTTTCACAACTTTGTGCACCGACAAAGTGAAAGCGATTTTGTAACCCTGCAGTATTTTCAATTTTACTAAAATGCACATATTGGCTTTCAAGTGAGAGATTACTAAAAACTTTTGGAGCAGTGTAAAAGCTCAAGTGCATAGCTGAGCTGCCTATACAACGACAGAATCGCCATGACCGAGGCCAAACGAGTGATTTTCAAACATTAAAAGAAGGAAACAAAATAAAACTATTCCCGCATTCGAGTGCGACGTGGACTTAGCATGCACTACAGTAAATATGCCTCAACTACAATTGCGAATAAATTCGGTCGAAACATCAGTATCAACCAAGATGTGAGAGATTGTAACATAGTCATGCCGTATATGTCATGCTGTCTTCTCTTGGCCGTACTTTTCCGCAGCTGAAGGATGACTTCGGCGTGATTTCACTCCTGCTCTAGCACTTCCAATAACTGTGGGATTTGTGGTGATCGGGCAAGGTGTTATGCAATTATATATACCAGTTGCTAAATTTTTACGGGGTTATCTGCCATTTTGTTTCTTAACAAATGCATGATATTCAATTAAAAAGTCAGATACTGACAACGCGTGACATGTCAGGGAAGTTGGTAAAGCTTTGAAGAACTGTGCGGATACATTCCATTTCTCATAGCGGAAAATAGTAGACAGAATCAATATACAAACCACTTTTCATATGCCCCATTAGGTCAGATTTGCATATACTTCTCATAAAAATGAGTGAAATATCTGATATTGTCACACAATAAATTGATCTGGTATGTCTCTGCGTTTGCTAGACGAGTGTTTATTGTTAGTGTTACGGGATTGGTTACAGATGTACAAGGTATATTTACAAAGGAAAAGCACAGGCAAGAGTCACGATGGCTGATTGACACACTCACGCACTTGTCAGCTCTTTCTTGCTTTCATCTTTATGCACTTCATCTCCATAACAGGCTCCCCGGGCGTTGGAGCGCTGTCTCTGCGTGAGTCCACATAAGTGCGAGAAAAGTAGGGCTTCACGCGCGGAACATAGACAATGTCAACAAGTGACGAACTTGGTCACGTACCAGAGTGTGATGGCGCTAGCTTTCAGCTCACTTCACTAATTTGGGATATGACTAGGTAACGTCCTGCGTAGCGGGACAAGAGTTTTTCGACGAGACCTACACGGCGAGCCGGTGACCAGAGGAGAACGCGATGACCTTTAGCAAACTTTATATTACGATGCCGGTAGTCGTATAGCGGGCTTTACCTGTGCATTACCTGTGAACTGGCAATACGAGACTGGGCTTCTTTATGAGCCACGTAAACCTGATCAATGGCTTACACTGTAGCAGATCGCACGAGAGGCAAGGTGGGTTGAAACAGAAATATGAGGTTGGGACCATACAAAATATGAAAAGGTCAAAATCCCACGTTATATTATCGAGAGGAATTGTATGCGAAAGTCAAATAGGCCGATGTGGTGTCTTAGTCTCGATTATCTTGGGAGACGTACATCTAAGCATCTTTGTGAGCGTGCGGTTGAGACGTTCAGTTAGGCCGTCACTTTACGGTTGGTCAGCATGTGCTCTGTGGCACACAATGGAAGGAGGTCTTCGACAACTCTGGACCAAAGATAGCGGCTGCGGTCCATAGGAAGTCGTCGGTGTGCACTGTGGTGTAAGATGACGTCATGAAGAAGAAAATCCGCGAGGTCAGGGGCGCAGCCTGCTGCCATGGCCGGTTATCGCGTAATAATCGATTGATATGTGAGGTTTAACATTCCAAAACCACCATACGATTGCCAAAGCAGCCACAGTGGAGGGCTCCAGAACTTTTGACTACCTGCGGTTCTTTATTATGCACCAAAATTTGGGCACACGGGCCAACAGTTTTTTCGCATCCATTGAAAATTTAGCCGCTGCAGCGGAAGCTCGATGCCCTGACTTACGGGCCAGCAGCCGAGTACCTTAGCCACTAGACCACCGTGGCGGAGCTTATCGCGTAACGGGTTGCATAATCTGTGGCGATGGTGATTCATTTATTTCCCAGTGTCGTCGTCCAAAAAGGGCCAACAATGTCTAGTTGCACGCGATGAAAAGGTTCAGAAGGCACTTTAATTGGGTGAACATATTCAGCTGGCAGCATAGAAGGCCTTTTCCTGCACTTGCATAGGTCACCAGTGCCGACATAGCGACGTACGCTGCGGTACAGTCCAGGCCAGTGGTATGTGCGGAAAACGCCGAGGTGAATCACCGTTGGTGCGTCGTCGAGAGGTTCAATTATGGCAGGCCTAGAGGACGAGGACTTACAAGCAGAAAGGTACTCGGCTGCTGACCCGGAGGTCCTGGGATTGAATTCCGGCTACCGCGGCTGCATTTTCGATGAAGGCGAAAATGCTGTAGTTCCGTGTGCTCAAATGTGGGTGCACGGTAAAGAACCTCAGCTGGTCGCAATTTACGGCACCTCTCATATTTATATGGTGGTTTTCAGATGTTAAAACCCAATAAACATATTTTTATTGACAAAGAGAAGCTCGGGGTCGTCAGTGCTGACGTTGCAGTGGTAAAAGATTCTGTCATGCAACACGAACATACGGGATTACGCGTCATGGCTGTCATACTGAATGGCGTCAAGGATATATGGTACGCACTAACTCATCCCGACGTTCAGTGCGCATATGAGAGAAATCGATGGGCTGGTGTTTCCGGCCGGAGCTCAGCCCTGCCCGGACCAAAAATTTCCTGCTCCTGCCCGCCCCAGCTCGGCCGGGTGTGCAGAGCAGCGAAGTGCTATTGTGTTTGCAGGGTTTCCGCTTGCGGCAGTGAGAATGTACGAGAAGGAGATGTACGGCACAAAGCGGCGACAATGGTGGGCTAGAAAATGTGGAGCGTAACCGAACTCGGGGTGCCACAGGAGTCGTTGTACATTTATATATATGTGGTAATAGGTGTCATTACACCCGTTGCCTATACACGCCACCCCCGTTTTTTTTTCAGAACCTACAGCAGTAAATCAACATTATAATCATGACCTTTATGATATAGCGTCACTTGTCCACGCGTGCGTACGCGATCACACTGAAGAAGCTTCGCATTTGAAGAAAAAAGAAAGTGCCCACTGTCACTAGGCGAGGGTGACGTATATTGTTTGCCCCTGGAGGCCTAGCCCGGGCCAGCGACTCCTTGTTAGGTGCTGTTTTAAGTCACGTTAACAATCATAGGACCCTTCTCGGCAACATTTTGCCGCCAGCATCGGCATAGACGTCAACGTGGGTTCGCCGGCACTCACCGTATATGTATACGCATCTCTATCCCTTTCGGCCCTCGCGGTGTCAATTGACACCACCGCACAGCATTTCTCGTAATTTCTCAAAAGAGTAACCAACACTTCTCTTTCTTGGGGGCACAGTTCTTCAATAATCTCCACTGCGAGTGACACCAATATTCCGGTACGTTGGTGGAGGTAGCAGCCACAATGAAGAAGAAGCGCGACCGAGGTCTTCCGTGAAGCCGAGGCGCGTAAGTGGAGGTGTGTAAGCGCAATTTTTGGTACGACGTATCGAGGCTGTTTCAGGGGGTATTAGGCTGAAAAGTAAGACGTTGGTTTTCATTTTGTGTGCACCATTGATTAGCAGAAAAAAAATTGCCCGCAGCTTCTCTCGGGGGAACACTTAGGAGGATGCGGAGCATATCATTGGTTAACGGGGTGTTAAAGTGTGACTTACTTGGGTCGATGGCTAAATTGGTTAACGTGGTTGTGAAATGGGGTGTTAAATTGCGACTTACTTGGGTCGATGGCTAAATTGGTTAACGTGGTTGTAGGAGGGGGTGTTAAATGAGTGAACACGTACACACGTATGTGAAAGGGCGGCGCTGGTCGAAGGGACATCCATCATTGTGTTTGTGGATTCGTTGGAATTCATTTGGACCTTGGACGTCGACGCGCCGTACAAACCAACCGACGAGCGGCAACTGAGCGAGCGAGCGCCGACCTTGAGTATATATACAGCGCGACGGCGCATGCACTGTCAGCTGTCGAATGTTCGAGAAGGGGGAGAAGCGCAACGGCGCATGCGCGCGCGTCAGCTGCCGATGTTCTCGAAGCGTGACGGTGCATGCGCGCTACATTATACAGCTAGCGAATGTTCGTGAAGAGGAGAAGCGCACGCGGTGTGTAGAGGAGGAAGGGTGCACAGACGGTGGAGGAGTGAAGCGCGCGCGGAGTGTAGAGGAGGAAGGGATGCACAGATGGTGGAAGAAGGAGGAGGAAGCTTGCGGACGGCGCCGCACTACAAGCCTCGAGTATTAGATGCTCCGCACCTAAAAGAAGCCATTTTTTTTAATTTTCCAATCACTGTGTCTTAATTATCTAATTCGATGACACTTTAAATTATCCAAAAATGCTCGTACCAGTGGCTCAATATTTCGTTTTTGGTCTTCTTAGGTCCTAACTACAAGAAAAACGCGCACAAAAAGTGTATCCAACTAAGATAAAAAAACCAGGGCTGAAAGGGCTATACAAGAAAATGCAAGAAATAAAAAGACAGAAGAAGACTCCGGCACCAGAAATTGAGCTTGGGCCCTCTGAATCCCGAAAGCGAGGCGTTAACCAGTGAGCCACCAAGCAGTACGTTCTTTAGCGTTCAAACAACAAGCTTCTATATCTACCACTTACCTCTTCTAAAGGGCATCTCAGGGGGGGGGGGGGGGAGGGGGTCTATCGCATTACCAGCAAGATGGCGCAATGAGGTGACGCAATGAGGTCAATGTGTGAACTAAAGTTCTTGCCATGGTCTATTGTCATCTCAAAATTTTGGAAAGGTAGCCGCTCGGCCTCACCGCGGAGCGATGAAATTTTGCTCATTTAGCGGGCGAAACCGAAACCGAGGCACCACACAAAGGCATCTACCATTTATTTCTACAACACAGTCATTGAAAAGTTCATTGTTTTAATTTGTTTAATTTCTCCCGTATTGAATGTTGGTATACATCAAAAGATCGCTTCTGCCAAGTAAAGGGAATGCCACAGGGGTCACGCACATTCCTATTTTCTGTAATTAAAAATATTGGAGCCATTTCTTAAAACACCCTGTCTATGAGACTCGAAACTAATATGGCCCTGACTTAGGCCTAGACTCGCCCACATCCTGAAGCTCATGGGTCTAAGCCCAAGCCTAATCCAGCAATATCGTGCAGTGATCTAAAGGATATCAATTATGTCAGTAAACGCCAATACACAGCTGTTCGGGTTAGGCGCAACGAAATCAGGAGGACCCACCGGATAACTGGAAAGGCAGTATGAGTCCTTGTGCAAACGACGAGACTTGTAGCTAACGCTAAATGAAATTTCCTGGAGGCTCAGAGCCCAGCGACCCTGACTTCCTGTCAGGTCCTTCAAATAAGACAGCCAGCAGAGAGCGCGGCGGTCCATAATGACGAGTTCAGTTTGGAATGACACGGTAGATAGACGTGTTTTTCAAGCGCTCCCAAACTACAGCACAGATAAGTGGCTTTGCTTGTTTCGATCTTGCTTTTATAATTATTAAGGCAGCAGTTTAAACCTCTGTAGCACTTATTACATTGTACAGCTTTTTGCGGGATCAGTCACCAGGTGTTTAATTGTTTGTTTGTGTGTCTGTTTTGTTTGTGTTTTTTCTCTGGGCACTCCATGGGGGAGGTGCGCGTACAAAAAAACAGGCAACCTTTTGTGGTAGAGCTTAGACTTTATTTCGTAGGGCAAGATTTGTCGTACGACATGCTTTGTAATTATCTAGTAGGACAATTCATGAGGACGATTGGTGTCAAAAAGACATACTTAAAGAGACTGTAAAATATTCAGGATAGGGGTGGGCTTGAAAATGAACGCAAATGCAGACGCGTATGAAGAGAAGGCTAATTTGAAGTGTAGGCAATGTGAGGTCAAGGAAAAAGTGAAGAAATTGATGGTTGCCCAGAGTGAACTGCTGATAAAAATCACCGAACTGGAGACGGCATTGGCGACAGAGCAAGAAAAAAATGAAGGCTATGGGAGAAAGACTCAGGTCCACCGAGGAGGCACTAGCGAAGATGAACATAGGAGTGGCCAATGGAGAGAACGGTGGGGCAACGGCAGCTACAACGGCGAAAAAAAAGAGCAAACAAGTTAGGAAAAAACAGGTTCAGCTGGTTCAATGGTTGCGAGACCAAGCTTCAGTGAAGCAGTGGTAGGTTTGGGAGGGGACAAAGCAGCCGGCGCCACAAGTGCAAGTAACCCCCAGGCGCAGGACACTCCAGCTGATAAGTCACAGCACGTGATAATCGTCGGGGACTCGAAATAAAATCAATGCGCAGAAGCAATCAAAGAGAGGGTAAGAGGAGACAAGAAGGTTGCAGTAGGTGCGCCCTAGTACGCAAGATGGAAGCAGTCATGAGCCAAGCGAGCGCAAAACTCAAAACTACATAGAAGTGTGGCAGCTTGGGCTAGTTGGTATGGCATGACGATAGTTATAGCGCGAGAACAAAACGACGACACAGAGACAAGAAGGTCTCGTGTCTTTCGTGTCCTTCTTGTCTCTGTGTCGTCGTTTTTTTCTCGCGCTATAACTATCGTCAAAACTACAGCTGATGGACGATACTTCGTCGTGTATGCAGGCGGTTGAAACGATGTCTTAAATGAAGATACAGCAGGACCAGCGACTACACTGGCGAAAGAGGTCAATGACATGTGCGCTATTTGTACCCAGGTACAGGTAGCGATATTCACAATACCGGAGGTACCGCTACGTAGTGGCAACCTGCAAAGAGCGGTTGTCAACGCAAACCAAGAGATATGGCGGATGAGGCGAAATAAAGGCTTTGAGGTGGTGAAAATAAACAGAGTGGTGCAGAGGTGGGATGGTTTTCATCAAGACAGAGTTCACTTCGATGGGAGGCTAGGTCATGAGGTGGGTTGGCGACTTCCAGGACGCGCACTAGCTTTTTTAGAGGGCACATGGGTTCTTCCGGGTCCAGGATAGCTTGCAGCAAGAAAAACAACCAGGGGGACTCTTCGACACGTGGTATAGACAGTTACGATTCCAAAGTGGCACCAATATCATAAGACACGTAAAGTCCGGGGCAGAAATTGACGTAGCCACGAGGGCCGAGCCTATTCAAACGTAGGTTATAATAACAAGCAGAGTGGCAGGAATAGGCTGAAGTAGAAAGAGATGGAAGAACCGCTAAGAAAAGAGAGGCCGATGGTATATAGTTTTGTAGAAAAACTTCTCAGAGACATGCAACAACCACCTAACCATCCGGATACGCATGGAAATATTGTATTAGAACAGAAGACAGCAGAAAACGGGGTGATATTGGGGCATTCTTTCACAAAAGTAGACTGGCAAAGGTCAAGCAAAAGTGCAAGGAACTTTTTTGGCTAAAAGAAAAAGTGGCAGCGCAAATGACGCTCCTGAGTTTCGTATACTTGTTGACAGGAGCAAAAGCAAGAAAGAAAAACCAACAATTGTGCAGTGCATAGAAAATTACATTGACGAACTAAGGGAAAAGTGCGAGGTAATTATATCAGGATATAGGAAAGCTTACATAGAAGATATGGATGGATATACTGAATCAACAGGCAAAATGCTAATGGATATGTGTAAATGGCATGATTTAATCATTTGCAACAGCACCGAGGAACGCGAAGGGCAGACAGCATGGGAGGTGGGAAAACTGAAGCCGACGATTGATTATGTAATAATGTCACATACGATGTATGATCGGCTTAGGGTGATGAACATAGACGAATATGGGTCGAAAAGCTTAGGAGGGATTACAAACATATCAAGATGAGTTCTCGAAGAGAAACAAAATTGGAAAGGTATCATTACAAGCAACCTCACGGTAATTTTCATTGAGGAAGGCAAATTGAAATATCTACTAAAGAGATTGAGAAAAGAATCATCGAGGTTACTAAAACAAAGTGGACGTACACGAATCTAACTCGGTTGTTTGACTTGGAGCTTTCTAAGGTACTAGTCAATTCAACCGGGAAAGCAGACACAAACCCAAAAGCTGGTGAGATGAGAAAGCTGAGAGAGCCATAGTAAGACGTCAGGAAGCCTCCAGAGAACAAAGGTATGCAAAACAGAGTGGTGAACTAGAAGATGCTATCAGAAGAAAATGGAATAACATTTTGAGCCACAAAATGGAAGCTACTGATTTGATCAGTGACAAGATTAGAAAAAAGGGGGCCCATTGAATGGCGGTAGTAATGAATAAGGTTATAAATGCAGCTCCAAAGATTTGGAACCATGTGAATTCTCTCAGTGAAAAGACAAGCATGAAGCAAAAGTTCATAACCACAGTTCAAGGGGCCAGGCTAGAAGGTGATGAGGCATGGGAATATATAAAATCAGTAATGACAGAAAAGTTAAACACCTAGAAAACGCTGCTTGTACCTTACCAGATAACGATGAACCAATTAGCTCAGTGGCTCTACTGAGCCAACGAGAATGGGAATGGGCCGAGAAAAGGGTCCCTAACAGCGCATCATCAGGCCCTGACGGCATCCCATTTGTGCTAACAAAGAAAGTAGGACCGAAATCTAAATAGTTATCAGGACAGGCAGCGAACAAAATAATAATGGATGTTGAAGCTCCCAATGGGTATAAACCAAGCAGAATGAGCACAATCTACAAAGGAAAGGGGGATAAAGCCGATGTCAACAACTACCGTCCTATAACAGTGACATCAGTAGTTTACAGGATAGTGATGCAGATAGTAAAAGAAAGACTGCAAATATGGGAGGAGAGTCAAGGGGTGCTGGGAAAACTACAAAATGGCTTCTGTAAACGAAGGAGGTTGGACGACATTCTGTTTTGATTGATGCAGTTTATTGAAGTAGTGGAAAAAGAACACAGGCCCCTTCGGCTGGCATTTCTGGATATCGAGGGAGCTTACGATAGTGTGATTCAAGAAGACTTGTGGGGAATACTAGATACAATAGGTGTGTAAGATGGAATAACTAACCTACTAAAGAATTTATTTAAAAGTAACAAGATAATTATCAAATGAGAACAACAGGTATCTGAACCTAGAAAGATACAACACAGGCTTCGACAGGGATGTGCTTTGTCACCTTTGTCATTTATGATGTATCTCCACGGATTGGAAGCCGAATTAGAGGGGAGTCGACTCGGCTTCAGCCTCTCTTTCCAAGCAAGGAAAACGCAATGAACAGTCATTACTAGCTTTGATGTATCCAGATGAAATAGTAATGTAGCCGACCATAACGAATATCTACAGGAATTGATATCTGTGGTAATGAGGGACATAAGGTTTATTTGAAGTTCAGCAGAAAAAAAGCCGGCAATCATAATTTTCAATGATAACAAAGACAGTGAGCAAAAGATACAGGAAGGCACCCTAAAAATAGTGGATAAGTACAAATATTTGGGCATATGGATAAATAACGGGATTGAGTATCTAAGGGAGCACGAAAAATGCGTAACGACAAACGGCACCAGAAATGCAGCTGTAATGAAGAATAGGGCACCATGAAAATACAATAGGCATGGTGTCGTGTGAGGGATTTAGAAAGGTGTCGTGGTCCCGGGTTCGATGTTCGGCAATACGGTCTTGTGCATGAAATCAGAAGTTCAAGCAAGATTGGAAATAAACAACGTGGCATAAGTAGACTTGCTTTGAGAGCACACGGGAATACCCCAAATCAGGGGGTACAGGGTGACATGGAAAAGAAATCGCTTGAGTGCAGCGAAGCTAGCAACAAGATAGACTTTGAAGAGGGATTAAGAAAAATGGGAGAGGAGCGTTGGGCTAGAAAGTTTTCACCTGCTTGTACCTGAAAAAGTTTGATACTAAATCGAGGAAGCGAACTTGAAAACTTTCAAGCATGTATATAGACAACAGCAGAATACCAAGCCAAAAGGAAACATCGGTAAAAAAGAAGGTGAAGGGAACAGAGAGGGACATGTGGAAGATTGGAATGCTTAAGAAACCATTACTGGAAACCTACCGAACTTTTGACAGGAAATCGCAAGGGAAAAGATCTACGATTATTCTCGGGGCAGTTCTCTGCTCTTCTAGGCTAGAACGGGAGTATTGCGGACCAAGGCGTACTGAGCACAGTACGAAGGCACAGACACGGTATGTACTGCGTGCGGAGAGGAGGAGAAAGCTTTTGAACATTTAATATTGTTCTGTGAAGGGCTCCACCGTAGAGTCGAAGATAATGGCGCCGTATTTTTCAAAGCATTGGGGTTTAGGGACAGTGAAGACAAAATAGACTTTAAACGGGTAGTAATAACCAAGACGAGCTGATGATTGCTGGCTACAATCGAGGTGCGAGTGAATTTCAAAGCCTAAACACACAGCGATTAGCTGAAATACGTGGTGCAAGGTTGACAAACAGAAAAAAGAGCGCCAACTCACAACTAAGAGTATTTTCATGAAATATTCACAATATATAGGCTCTTGGAGGACATGCGCAGACCATTTCATTCACCCTACTTTCAGGCATGAACATTTTCATGATGTAGTAACCGATAATTGAAATCATGATATCTGAGAACCAGCAACAAACAGATATGCCTAATGTAAAGGCGTCGAAAAAACCAAACACACCCAAGTCTGCGCAAAAAAAACGAGGAAATAACAGCAAAAAAGAACTGACAGACACTTCGTAGCACCCATCTAAAGTACATCTAGATCCAACAGTTTGAATTCACTGTTATGCAACACAACTAAGGCACGCTGACGCCCGAGTCACATTTCTTCATTATGTGAAAGGCTTCGAGTAACTCCCGCGCTAGCGCATCCCGGCTCCTTCTAAGTACTCGCGTGCGATCGAACTGCAGCGTGCAGCCACACGAAGCACAGTGAAAGGGTAAATTAGACCCTGTTCCATTTGTACTTGATAAGGAATGCTTCCTTAGACGGTCATTTGTGCAGCGCCCTGTCTGGCCTATATAGACCTCTCCACAGCTCAGGGGAACTTCATAAACAGTGCCCACAGCACGACTTAGGAACAGATTCACGTGCTTCTTATCGCGCACCACCTGGGCACCTCTTCAAAAAATGCGGTCACAGAGCCTTGAAAGCTTATTTGGAGCAGAAAAAACCACTGGCACATGGTGCCGATTTGCAACCTTTTTCAGGTTGTGAGAGATTTTGTAGCATGTAGGATACAACACGCGGTCTTTTCCTCTGTCTTTGCAATGGCTCTGGCCTCCTGCGTTTTGCCTTCAGCCTCTGCAGCAATGTTTCAGACACACTGACTAAGACCGAATACAGAAACCCGGCTGCAGTGAACCGCGATACCTGAAAGGAAAAACTATCAAACACTGTGTGATGGCATAACTTGGACAGCGTAGAACGAAAACACAAAGCAGCTATAGACCTCTTCACCACCTTAGAATGTGCAGAATCATAAGGAAGAAGTCCTTTTCTCGTTCTAGGGCTGAACTTTCAACAGACATGACCCTCACCCAGAGTCACGTTAATATCTAAATACTGCAAGCTTTCGTCAACGAACAGTTCATACGTAAAAATCAAGCCTTTTCCATGTTGTCGGAACAGGTTCAAAATCAAATCTACCTCGCTAGAGTGCGTTACAGGGTTAGTAGAAGTTAACCCCACGAAGAAATCATCATCATATCTAAAAATCTTAGGGACTTTTTATGGATCAATAGCATTTTCTAAAGTACGATCAATAGACGCCAAAAAATGCTACAAAGGACAGGTGCAACGCAGAAGCCAATACAAATGTCCTTTCTTTGAATAAACAACCCACTATTAAAAGAGACAAAGGTGCTACGAAGGTAAAATTCTAAAAGTGACATGAAGTTGGAAACAGATACTTCAGAGGCTTCAGCTAAGCTTTCAGCTAAGGTCCCAGCTAATAAGCTTTCAAGGCTCTGTGCCCGCATTTCTTCAAGAGGTGCCAAGGTGGTGTGCGATAAGAAGCAAGTAAAGCTGTTCCTGCGTTGTGCTGTGGGCACTGTTTATGAAATTCCCCTGAGCTGTGGCAAGGTCTATATAGGCCAGACAGGGCGCTACAGAAATGACCGTCTAAGGGAGCATTCCTTATCAATTAGGAATGGAACAGGGTCTCATTTGCCCTTTCACTGTGCTTCGTGTGGCTGCACACCACAGTTCGATCGCACGCGAGTATTTAAAAGGAGCCGGGATGCGCTAGCCCGGGAGTTACTAGAAGCCTTTCACATAATGAAGAAAGGTGACTCGTGCATCAGCGTGCCTTCAGTTGTGTTGCATAACAGTGAATTCCAACTGTTGGATCTAGATGTACTTTAGATGGGTGCTACATAGTGTTTGTCAGTCTTTTTTGCTGTTTTTTCCTCGTTTTTTTGCGCAGGCTTGGGAGTGTTTGGTTTTTCGACGTCTTTACTTAGGCATATCTGTTTGTTGCTGGTTCTCAGATATCATGACTGCAATTATCGGTTAATACATCATTAAAACGTTCATTCCTGCACGTGCGGTGAATGAAATGGTCTACGCATGTCCTCCAAGAGCCTAGATATTGTAACTTTGAAGCAGGTACGCCTATAACTAGACCTGCTACGACTGTGGTGTTTCTCCAGTTTCCCGGAATAATAGCTGAAGAACAACTGCGGTTCTTTCATCGCTCAGCAGCAGACACAACAGAGTACTCTTGGCAGTGCATCTTGCTTCGACTTCCCAAGCTCCAGACCAAGAGACCCATGCCGGACAATTTAAGAGTTCTTGGGAACGGGTTTCTTCCTGAGAAGGTTGCTTTGGTGCTCAAGAATGGACCAAGGTTCAGCGTTGTTCCTACGGTATCAGCCTACGAATTGCTTGCCCTGAACCGAGGCGTTTCCCGCAGTGCTGACGAGGAAAATCGCGAGCGCTGCCTGCTTTAGTGTGCGGACTCACTTTTGCGGAACCGTAGAAATGACCATCCGGAGTTGACCACAGGCGGAGTTGTCTCGTACTTCAAGGAGCATGAACTTTCTCTTCTTCAGACAGAAAAAGAAGACGGATTTGTGGTGATGTCTACTTCCAGTTTCCAGGACAAAGCCAGTTCTGCTATTAAGAAGAATTTTGAGTCTACAACTGTAAAAGCGTCAAAGGTAAAAAGTCGTGCTGTTGAATCGTGCAAGAGTTTTAATTTAGCCAATCTGGCTAAATCAGTTTTGGAATGCAAGAAAACTTCCTTGGAAGCGTTTTTCAATGTAAAAACGCACAAAATCGACATGCCGTTTAGGTCAATTGTCACAGAAAATGGCCCTTGACAGCTGCAAGTGAGTCGCTATTTGTTGAAAAATTTAAATACGTTAGCGTTTGTAGATCCTTTTGCAACGAAAAGCTCCTAAGACGTCTTAGATTTCTTGAAAAGCAGAAGTGACATCGGTTATGTTTTTTCAATTGACGTTGAGGATATTTTTTATTCAGTGCCTCATAATGAACTTTTATCTTGTGTAAGGAACTGTATCGAGGAACATGGGGGCACAACTTTTATCAATACCTTTGGCGTATCTGTTTACAACTTCATGTCACTTTTACAATTTTACCTTTGTAGCACCTTTTTCTCTTTTAATAGTGGGTTGTTTATTCAAAGAAAGGGCATTTGTATTGGCTTCTGCGTTGCACCTGTCCTTTGTAGCATTTTTTGGCGTCTATTGACCGTACTTTAGAAAATGCTATTGATCCATGAAAAGTCCCTAAGATTTTTAGATATGATGATGATTTCTTCGTGGGGTTAACTTCTACTAACCCTGTCACGCACTCTAGCGAGGTAGATTTGATTTTGAACCTGTTCCGACAACATGGAAAAGGCTTGATTTTTATGTATGAACTGTTCGCTGACGAAAGCTTGCAGTATTTAGATATTAACGTGACTCTGGGTGAGGGTCATGTCTGTTGACAGTTCAGCCCTAGAACGAGAAAAGGACTTCTTCCTTATGATTCTGCACATTCTAAGGTGGTGAAGCGGTCTATAGCTGCTTTGTGTTTTTGTTCTACGCTGTCCAAGTTATGCCATCACACAGTGTTTGATAGTTTTTCCTTTCAGGTATCGCGGTTCACTGCAGCCGGGTTTCTGTATTCGGTCTTAGTCAGTGTGTCTAAAACATTGCTGCAGAGGCTGAAGGCAAAACGCAGGAGGCCAGAGCCATTGCAAAGACAGAGGAAAAGACCGCGTGTTGTATCCTACATGCACAAAATCTACCACAACCTGAAAAAAGTTGCAAATAGGCACCATGTGCCAGTGATTTTCTCTGCTCCAAATAAGCTTTCGAAGCTCTGTGCCCGCATTTTTTCAAGAGGTGCCAAGGTGGTGTGCGATAAGAAGCATGTAAATCTGTTCCTGCATTGTGCTGTGGGCACTGTTTACGAAATTCCCCTGAACTGTGGCAAGGTCTATAGAGCTCGACAGGGCAATGCACAAATGACCGTCTAAGGGAGCATTCCTTATCAATTAGGAATGGAACAGGGCCTCATTTGCCCTTTCACTGTGCTTCGTGTGGCAGCACGCCACAGTTCAATCGCACGCGAGTACTTGGAAGGAGCCGGGATGCGCTGGCGCGGGAGTTACTCGAAGCCTTTCACATAATGAAGAAAGGTGACTCGTGCGTCAGCGTGCCTTCATTTGTATTGCATATCAGTGAATTCCAACTGTTGGATCTATATGTACTTTAGATGGGTGTTACGAAGTGTCTGTCAGTCCTTTTTGCTGTTTTTTTGCCTCGTTTTTTTGCGCAGGATTGGGTGTGTTTGGTTTTTTTGACGGCTTTACATTAGGCATATCTGTTTCTTGCTGGTTCCCAGATATCATGATTGTAATTATCGGGTATTACATCATCAAAATATTCATGCCTGAAAGTACGGGGAATGAAATGGTCGGCGCATGTCCCCCAAGAGCCTATATATTGTGAATTCTTCATGAAAATAAACTTAGTTGTGAGTTGGCGCTCTTTCTGTCTCGTATTTTTTTCTCTTTGTCAACCTTGCGTCGCTTATTTTAGCCTATTATGTACCAAGTAGCCCAACATAACGTACACAGTGATAGTGCTTAGCTTTTTGGCTAGGTGGCGTGAGCTACCACCCGATGAAGGGCACAGCTGGATACGCACATACATACCTGTCATAAATGACAAGTTGACGGAAAGAGGAAGAGAAAGAAGTTGTCTTGAACAGGTAATTTAAAATGCTGGAATGAGGGAGAAGAAGAGGAAAAAGAAGAGAGCGCAGGGCGAGTGAGGAACGTGAAAGCCGGGACGTGGCGTTAGAGGGGCCAAGGGCTGCGGAAGTTCGGACTGGCTTTCGCTCCAGGCTCCCGCCCGAGCACCTGACTCGGCGAGCAGCACAAGGAAGTACCGCTGTCCCTGGATGGCAATGGTTCTCGCCCGACCACCTGACTCGGCAAGCAGCTCACGGAGCAACCGCTGATCGCGGACGGCACTTTTTCGCCCGAGCTCATGACTCAACCAGCAGCTTACAGAGCAACCGCGGATCCTGGGCTGCAGTTTCCCGCCCGAGCACCGACCTCGGCGAGCAGCCCCGGAACCACCGCCGATCCTGGCCTGCAGTGTATCCCGCCCGAGCACCTGCCTCAGCGAGAAACCACTGGAGCTACCGCTGTAGTGGTTTTTGAACATCGTCGCCACCGTGGAGCATCGATATGGCGTGTCATCACGCCTGAAAGGGACTCCAAGCAGACCGGAGGCCACGCCACAACTGTAAGCGCGAGAACTAGAGAACGCAAACGGAATCAGACGTTGAAACGCGCGTCATTAAGACATATTCTTTTCTGTGTTTTTCAACGTGTGCTTGTTTGTGTTGTTGTTTCGTTTTGTGATTTTCATGGTAATGAAGTGGTAGTGTTCGTTTGGTACCATCAGCCTCTATGGTTCATTTCGCAACGTCCGACGAGCGAACCAGGCCTCAGCATATACTCGTGACAATACCTGTAGATAATATACGGCGATATATATATATATATATTTATTTATATATATATAAAGGCCGGAACTTGGTGATGGCCAAAACTACAGATAAGCCGTCTATCTCGATGATGCAGCAATTTCTTTTCGGATAGGGGGGAAGCAGACGTCTGGTGTAAGTTATCAAGATCTGTTGTCTACCGTGCTGTCGCTGAGGGAGAACTACGCCAATACCACGGTCAATCGCATTGGTGCGAATTTCTTTGGCAGCAGATCGATGAAAGTGAGCAAGTATGGGCCGCGTAGTTAGGCAGCCGATGGGAGCGTTGATCGCTAAAACCTGCTTGGGCCTTATGAGAATGCGGTATCCTTCGTCAGCAGACCTGTGAGTGGCCTAGCATCGTCGGCGAATATCTTACGAAACAGTTGAACGACGGGCGTAAGTCGAGAAAGCACTGGACGCCAGATATAGAACGAGGCACTAGAATACTACGGATGGCGTAGAGCTTTTCGGGATCAGGTTGGACGCCAACAGCGTTTGAAAAAGACGCCGAACGGTTTGTTTGACGGGGGCGAAATTGACATTTTTTAATTCAAAAAAGGTACAGCTGTTGTGAATACTGTGAAATAATAGCGAGACGGATCAGGTGGCTGTTATTGTAAATGTAAAGAATATCACATCTTTTACGTACGAGAGGCAAGAGAACCACGTATAACTGCGCAGTAGAGAGTTCGTCAGCCGCTCAATATCGCAGGGGCGTTTTATTGACCTAAAGGCTTGACCTTAAACTGATATCAATCATCAGGTGTGGCAAAAGCCGTTTTCTTGCGGTGCACTTCGTCGACATAAACCTGCCAGTAACCAAACCGAAATTCAATAGATGAGAAGTATGTAGCTCCATTCAGGCTGTCGGACGCGTCATCAATGCGTGGTAGCGGGTATGCGTCTTCTCGCAAGATATTGTTGTAGGGGCGATAATAAGTGCAGAAGCGTCCGGTACCGTCTTTTTAGGGGCGAAGCTCCTTATAGCGGCACCCGTTCGTCCCCCGTAGTATGTAACAAGTATACCATTATTACCTCCAAGGTGATGCCGGTGAGAGACTTCTTCTGTGCGTTGTTGAACAATAAAACATAGTGCTCAATGTACATGTCAATGGCTCCTAATGGGGAATGAGAGACAGGAGCATTCGGCTTTTAGTTAACGCGCAGGCTGCGATCACCATTAGCAGCCATCGACATGTACATTGAGCACTTTCTGACAAGAAAGGGTTGCTACGTTATACTCGCTGGGTGTAACCTCCTTAGCTTTAGAAAAGTTCAGCGAGCATTGAGCCGCAGTGCCATGAATACAATGAACTTGTATATACCATGAATGAATTCGAGGTGGTTAAAAATGGGAAGTAGATACGAAGCGCAAGCCGTAAGAAAGTGAAAGCCGAATTCTCCAACTCTCATTTCTCATTAGCAGCCATTGGCATGTACATTGAGCCCTATCTGACTGAAAAAATTTGCTATGTCATACTCGCTGAGCGTAACCTCCTTGGTTTTCGAAAGGTTTAGCGAGCGTTCGGCCGCAGTGCCATGAATATAGTGAACTAGTATATTCCATGAACTCGAGGTGGTCAAAGGTGGGAAGTGGACCCGAAGCGCAAGCCGTAAAAAAAGTGTGCGTGTGCCGCCTCTCGTTTAGTCCTTGGAATGTCCGCTGGATGGCGGTGCTTCTATATGGGGAATATATGATGAAAAGATTCGAGATGGTGGTACTTGGTGTGTTGAATAGATGGACAAATGGACACATAGACAGATGCATGGATGGACGCATGAACGGACGCAGGGGCGGCTGCATGGACAAACGCACGGACGGACGCACGAACAGACGCACGCACGGACGGGATGATGGATGCATGGACGGTCACATTGACGGACGCATGGACGGACGGAACGAAGAGTGAATGGACGGACGAATTCTTCACCCAACTCTCCATCATTCACTCCGTGGATATGCTGCCATTTTTTTCTTCTTGAGGACGACAGGGGAGGCCCAATTATTGCTTAATGACTCGATGGCTGTTCTGTTCTGTTCTGTTTTAACTGTTTTGCTGTGGAGAGGTTGAGGTGCCTATTGCCTCAGCTACTACATATCACAAAGTTCTGCAGCGAAAAATAAAATAATAATACAGAACGGTACCTAAAAGTTAACAATACGGAAAAGAAAAAAAAACATAATAGCACACTGAAACTAGTTCAAATATCATGCCAATACACAGTTTTCTTCGCGCACTTCACACAGTCATAAACTACTTACACGCACACCTTACTAATCTAATGTCAGTATATACATGACCACATTTTATATAATACCCATCTCTGGCTGTCAGTCATAGACCCTTGTCCAGTCCGGTCTCCACTAAAAAGTCTGTCAGGAAGATTATTGCCTTTTTCTGGAGATGCATCTCAGGCCATGGTCCAAGTAGTTTATTTATTGTGAGGGGCCGTCTGTCCAAACTTGCTAATTTGTTGTTTAATTTTTCTCTTTCATTCGCGTATTTAACGCACTCCAAAAGAATATGGCGAACATTTTCTTCTGCATGACCACAATGGCATTCCGGTGAGTTGGATCGATGTATCTTGTGCAGGAGGATGTTTGTGTATGCTGTTTCCAATCTAAGTCAGTGGATTAATGTCCTAGGTGTCGTGGGAGGTCTGTCGCTATGGAAAATTTTCTGTGTGGATCAACTTCATGAAGTACCGTTTCCTTTGATTTAGGGCTCTCAAACCACTTCTCTATCGAACAATCGTTAGCTCCTTGCGATAAAAATGTCGAATATCCACCCCAAACATAGGGATTGCGCAATCCCGTCCTTCCTTCAATCCTTTCTTCGCGAGACTATCCGCATCCTAATTTCCCTTTATACAATGTTTCTGGGTATCCATTGGAATAAGATGTGACCCTGCGATGAGGCATATTCCACAGTTCCTGTGATACATTGTGCTATTTCACCATTTTTGTAAGGTGATCTCACATTTCTGATTAGCTGAAGAGCAGGTTTGCTATCAGTGCATATCACCCATTTTCATGGCTCAGTATTCTCGCAGATAAGTTTAACTGCTTCAAAGATAGCCACCATTTCTGCTGTCATCGATGAAGATTTGTGCGATAATTTGTACATCTTTTTCTGAATTTCGGGTATAAAGACCGCACAGGCTGACGCTTCTTCTGTGCATGATCCGTCTGTATATATCTTCGTTTTTTCATTACGCATTACATGAAGCTGATGAAGTACCAACTGTGCGGCTACTAGAGGTGTCATGTCTGCTTTCTTCTCTATGCCGTCTACTTCATGGATAACGTTGAGAAGTGGCAGCGTTCAAGGTGGTTTTGAAGGTTTCCATTGTTTAAATTCCGGTACTACTGCTTGAAATGATGACATAGTATCCTGTAGCCTCGTTGCTGTTCTTTGTGTTAGTGCACTAGATAAAAAATGACTTTCATGTTGCGTGAAAATTCTAAATAAATTTCGAGATGTTTATTTAGCTCGGAGCACTGCCAAAGGTGGCTGTCGAGACTCCGCATACACTAAAGCACTGGAAGTTGACCGTGGTAAACCCAGACATACCCTCAAGCTTCTTGCCATTAACAAGTGAAGTCTCCTTTCGGTGAAGGCTGGGAGTCTGTGCAGCAGAGGCAGTGAGTAAGTTACGATGGGGCGTATCCAGGCAACATGTAGCTCTAATAACGACTCTGTAGTACCACCCCATTTGGCCCCGCAGATATGCCGGAGGATTCGAATTGCCTGATTCACTTTTTTGTTCCAGGGACTGGACATGAGGCGACCATGTTAGTCTCCGGTCCAAAATTACTCCCAAGAATTCATGAGTTTTAACCATTTGAATACGCTGATTTTGCAGGATAATCTGGAAATTTCCAGGTCTATTTAATGTAAACGGAAGTATGGCTGTTTTAGCCAGACTCAGTGCCATACCTCTTTTTTTGGAAAACGGTCTACATAATCCAATCCTTCTTGTAGAGTTTGTTGTACATCCAAAAACGATGGACCAGACGTCCATATACTTATATCATCAGCATACACTGAACATCTGATGTTAGGTGGAAGATTATACAGGAGCTGCGCCATGACTGCATTAAAGAGAGTAGGGCTTAGCACGCTGCCCTGTGGCACTCCTTGTTTGACGACATGTTCTGACGTTGGCAGCAGCGGCAGCGCACTGAGCAACTGACCGAGATTACCGTATAATTTACTGCAGTTACTTCGGCCGATGCCCGATCGTCCAAGCTTGCTTCCCGAAGTGCTGCTTCATCGCCGGACGCCCTGATTGCTGCCACGGACTACCTTGCTCGTGGCGCCTTCGGAGACTGCGCAGCTCTAACTGCGGCTGCGTTTTCGGTGATATCACCACTGGGCGGCTCTGGAATCGTCAAGCAACGCTATAAAGGACCGGCACTGTCGACGGGATGTCATTGGCAGCAGCGGCAGCGCACTGAGCAACTGACCGAGATTACCGTATAATTTACTGCAGTTACTTCGGCCGATGCCCGATCGTCCAAGCTTGCTTCCCGAAGTGCTGCTTCATCGCCGGACGCCCTGATTGCTGCCACGGACTACCTTGCTAGTGGCGCCTTCGGAGACTGCACAGCTCTAACTGCGGCTGCGTTTTCGGTGATATCACCACTGGGCGGCTCTGGAATCGTCAAGCAACGCTATAAAGGACCGGCACTGTCGACGGGATGTCATTGGCAGCAGCGGCAGCGCACTGAGCAACTGACCGAGATTACCGTATAATTTACTGCAGGTTGGTTTTCACGCCATTTGCGATTCTTTCGTTTCTAATTTGCTGTCGCTGCTGCCGTTGTTTGCATTTTGAGCTTGTATGAGTGTCTTCTAACTGTGTCCAAAATGCCAACGAATGCTGAACTGGCAAAGAGATTAGAGGAACTCGAGGAGAAGCTGAAAACCGAGGTTTTAGTGGAGTCGGTGTTCGCAAGGATTCTGTTAAAGCTAAATCATTCTGGTTTCGATGTGGTGCAAATGAAGAAAGAAGTTGATGACCTTGTTGTTAGTGCAAAATTCACGGAAAAAATTGTTGAGGAATTAAGGCAAGACAACGCTGCCTTGATGGCCGAAAACAAATCACTGAAGTCTGAAAACCGCATGATGTCTAAGAAACTAGCTGAAATCGAACAATATTCACGGCTCAACAACGTCGAGATCAGAGGCGTACCGTGCACACAAGGGGAGGACTGTGTCGCGATCTTGCAAACGGTGGGTGAAAAGATCGGATGCCCGGTGTCACCTTCTGACCTTGACGTCGTTCACCGTGTTCCTACAGCAAAGGAATGCAACAAAAACCTTCTTGCGCGATTTTGTTCAAGAGATAAGAAGACTGAATTCATAAGCAAGGCCCGACAAGCTAAGCTCTGCCTGAGGGACATCAAAATAACACAGACACCTGACAATCCCGTGTACGTAAATGAGCATTTGACCCCTGCGAACAAGGCTCTCTTTTCTAAGGCTTTGGCTTTAAAGAAAGAGAAAAAATGGATGTTTTTGTGGACAACAAACTGCCAAATCAAAGCTCGCAAGACAACCGACAGTAAAGTATACAGGATACGCGATGAGGCTGATCTGGCTAAAATAAACTAATTGGCTCCCATTGTACTTAATGCGCATGCGCCAGCCATGCCTTCCTCGTCGGCTCTTCTGTCACCTGTGCAACTAAACTCGTTTTTAGGGAGTAACTCCCGCTCTTTTATTCATTTTAATGCCAGAAGCCTACGAAAGCATGTTGATGAATTTCAAAGTCTTCTTTCCACGTTTACCAACCCTTTCTCAGTAATTGCAGTTACAGAAACTTGGTTATCAGAAGACGATAGAAATCTGTTCGGTTTCCCTTCCTATACGTCATATTACAGTCACAGGTTATCAAGTAATCATGGTGGCGCAGCCACATACGTATCTTCTAACGCTTCCTGTAAACGAAGGCTTGATCTCGAATTAAACACGCTCTCCTGTGAATCGGTCTGGCTTGAGTTTGAGCATACTTTTCTTAATATAGATAACAAAAGATTCATATTAGGCTGTATATACCGCTCACCGTCTTCTCCAGTTACTGAATTTTGCACAAACTTGCAACGCTCCCTAAATGTTATTTACCTTGAAAATAAAAATGCTATTATCATGGGTGACATAAACATTAATTTACTAGACGATTTGTCACCTTACTCAATCAACTATCTAGCTGCACTAAACAGCTTCGGGTATGAATCTTTAATCAGTCTTCCAACTAGACCAAACAGCATTAGCAATGGGTCCCTCATTGATCATGCATTTTCAAATCTACTCACGGCACCAGACGCTGGAGTGCTAGAAATTAATATTACTGACCACTATCCCATATTTCTGCGTTTCGATTCCACTGCAAAACGTGATTCACCTTCCTTTATTCGTGATATATTGGACAAGCAGAGATATATAGATACCGTTGCTAACACTAACTGGTCTGAAGTTTATCTTAAAGATGATGCACAAGAAGCTTTCACCCTCTTTTCATCTTTGCTCCTATCACATGTTCAATCTTGTACAGATAAGCAAAAATGCAAAAAAATAATCGCATCACCAGCAAATCCCTGGCTGACGGGGGGATTACTAACAAAAATGCGCAAACGTGACAACCTCTACAAAAAAACTAAAAGGCAACCGTTTAATACGAATTTGCTTGTTCGCTATAAAAAATTTTGCAACCTAATAAACACCCAGCTTAAGGAAGCTAAAAGAAAGTATTATGCGCAAAAGATAACTGAGGCCGGAAATAGTACGAGGAAAAAATGGGACATCATTAATTCCTTTTTAAATAGGAACCCACGTTCGGAAAAAATAGCTACAGTTCTTCATAATGATGTCACTTATAGTGATCCAGCTGACATCGCCGATCAGTTTGCAAACTTCTTCTTTAACGTCGAGCACACCCTACCTTTATTAAATGAAATGGCCTTAGATCGCTTACCCCATTCGTTCTTTCTGTTTCCCACAACTCCAGATGAAATAATTAGCGTTATAGGGGCCCTAAAAATGACGAGTGCTGGCCTTGACGGCATTCACCCCTCCCATGTAAAAATGGTAGCTCACCTTATATCAAATGTATTCTCTTCAATTGTGAATTTAATGTTTAGAACAGGTGTTTTCCCGCATGAACTGAAGCAGGGTAAAATAATCCCCGTACATAAAAAAGGAAATGCTTCGTTATTGAATAACTACCGCCCCATTTGCATCTTACCCTTTTTGAGCAAAGTAATTGAAAAACTGATCTGTACACGTCTCACAAATTACCTAAACAAATTTAATATACTATCACCTTGTCAATTTGGCTTTCGTTCTGGCTACTCCAGTGACCTTGCGCTAATCTCACTTACTGACCAATTAAAAAAGGCTATTGACAACGGTTACTATGCGGGCGGTGTTTTCATCGACCTAACTAAAGCCTTTGATTCAATCAATCATCACATTCTTTTCAATAAACTTGAAGCATTTGGTATAACTGGCCCAACATTACTATTATTGCGTAGTTATCTCTGCAACAGGACACAGAAGGTGGTAATTTCTAATGCATATTCTTCAACCAAATTAACTAATATTGGTGTACCCCAGGGGTCTATTCTGGGGCCCCTTTTGTTTTTACTTTATATTAACGATTTGCCGAAAAGCCTTTCTTCATCCAGTTGTATATTATACGCCGACGACACCACAATTTTTAACTCTGTTATCAGTATTACATCCTTAACTGGAAAACTAAACTTTGATCTGGCACAGCTCAATCGGTGGTGCAGTAATAACATGTTAGAAATTAAGACGTCTAAGACAAAATTTGTTGTCTTCTCTTCACCACAAAAACCCTTGCCTTCTATCCCTCCTGTGATAATTGCGCGCAATGACATCCCTGTGAGCGACGGCTGTAGATTCCTAGGCGTTGAACTCGACAGTAACTTGAAATATCACCGACATGTTGCATATATTAGGAAAAAAATGACGTATGGCATTCGACTACTGATTAAATCTCGTCTTTATTTCAATCCATCAATCCTTATGTCACTGTATTTTTCTTTTGTTCATTCGCACATTTCTTACTGTATTACTTCATGGGGCAACACGTACACCACTCATCTTACTTCAGTTCAGACAATTCAAAACCAAGCGATAACAATTCTCACATCAAGCCCATATCTCTCTAACGCTAAGTCACTACTTCACGAAAACAATATATTAACTGTATCTGAGCTAGTTAAATATAACCTTGGTATTTACATGTATAGAACTATAAATAACCAACTTCCACATTTCACTACCATTCTCTCAAATAACAATGTCACTAGGTTTGCCCTTAACAATAACTTTCTACTGCCAAAAGTTCGCACCAATTATGGCAAACAAACCATTCATTTTTCCGGAATTTCTTTTTGGAATAGTTTGCCTTTCGACATTAAAGTATGTCGATCCCTGAAGGAAATTAAATCGAAGTTAAAAAATCATATCATGTCAACTAACTAGCCTGTTTGATTCCTGTTCATTGTGAGTTGTGTTCTGTAATCATTTGTCATTGAAGTTAGCACGTTATTCTTACTTTTTGTTTCTGTGATATTACAAGGGTATATTCTTACTTTATTTGTTTCAATTGCATTTTACTGTAGCTCTGTCTCCCTGCTATGTACATCACAATCATTATCAATTGTACATTGTACAAGAGGTCCCCTTGCAGTCTCTGACTATGGGACCTCTTTCTGTATATCATGCACATGTATTCTTCTTCATTTAACACAATAAAATCTTCTGTTCTGTTGGGCCCTTCTGCATAACTACAAAAATTTTCCGGAGCTTCAGGAAGTTAGCGATCCAACGCAGTATCTTGCCCTTGCATCCCTGTAACGCCAGACCTTCCAGAACGTGAACGTGACTCACTGTGTCGTATGCTCGGTGGACATCAAGGAATACAGCGACAGTGGTGTTTCCTTGCGTTCGTTGGTTTTCCACATCTGTGACCAAATCCAGAATACAGTCCAATGCACATCTACCTCTTCTGAAGCCAGCTATGCTTTTTAATAGTAGTTTTTTTAAGTCTTGCCACCATAAAATTTGTTCATTGATAAATGTTTTCATCACTTTTGAAAAACAACTTGTCAAACTAACCGGCCTAAACGAGTCCAGCTGCATAGGGCTCTTCCCTGGCTTTAGCAACGGTACTACTTTTGATACCTTCCAACTTTCCGGAACTTTTTCTTCTTGCCAACTTTTATTAGAGATGTCCAACAGGTGTAATTTTCCCCTTTGCACAAATTACCAAGAGCAGCGTATGTAACTCCATCTGTTCCTGGTGAACTTGTTCGTTTTACTGAAGACAGCACATATTGGAGCTCCTCTGGTGTGAAGCTGTCATCGAGATCTGATGAACTGATCACAGAGAACTTTGTTACAACCACCGAAGCTGATTATGCTGAGGATTTATAGTCGCTAGTTTGGGCGGTCTCTCCATTTCTCAGTACAAGATCGCAAAATTCTTTGGCAATCACACGTTCGCTAACGCCTTGAGACAGCGCTAGAGCCTGCAGTGGTCTCGAGTGGACTACTGGCTGTCGGAGGGCGCGTACCATGTTCCACAATTGAGGCGCCGAGGTAAATGGAGAAAGTGAGGCACATAAATCTTGCCACCTTTTGGTTGAAAGCTTCTGCAGTTGGTTATGCATTGCAGAATGTACTTTCTGTGCAACCTTGAAATCTTCTAAATTACCCGACCTGCAATATCTTCTTTCAGATCGGCGTCGTATTGCCCGAAGCCTCTCATACTCAGCGACAACACCCGAATACCCATCTGGAATGGGTACTGCACGAGTTGCTTTTGCTAGAAAATTTTTTATCTTCGATGCATACGTTTCTGCGTCGGAACAAGGTTCAAGATTTTGTCTCTGTAGTTCTCGAAAGATTGCCCAATTTCTAATTCTTGTTGTGCGGTTATTTCTCGTTTTCTTCAACTTTCGGTGATATATGAATACTGGCAAGTGGTCACTTTCTCTTGCATCAGCGTCTGCAGTCAAGTCTGCTCAAGCCACTAATTCAGAGGAGCACACAGTGGTGTCTAGTACGCTGCAGTAGTTATGCCCCCGTAGAAACGTTGGAGAACCATCATTTAGTATAGTGTAACCACAATCTTCGCATATTTTTACTATAGCAGATCCCCTTTCACTACAACGCTCACTACCCCACAATTCATGGTGTGCGTTAAAATCACTACATTTAATTGTGGGATCATGGTCAGATCTACACACTGCATCCAACTCTGCGTATGAAACGTTTGCTTGAGGGTGCACGTAAACTCGATGACACTTTGGCTGAAGTTTTTGTCAACTTCCATTTGAAAAACTCTGCGCTCAGTATGGAAGACATAATAGGGGAGTCGGCGAATAGAACTGACGTCACCAGTGTTCATTCGGTGCTAAAGGGAGGGTGTTTTCCCAAGAATTCTGTCGTTCAAATTAAAAATGTCGATATAGAACGCTAGAAGGCGATGAATGACTTTGGCGTGCGCAAGGTAGAGGTCAGGTGTAATCCTCTTTGAGAAACAATCTGGCAGAGAATAGTTTCTCTTAGCTACAGGAGACTGAAGTAAATCAATCCCGCTGGTGAGAGACACAGTTTTCAATTCGTCAGCATTGGATAGATTGGCGAAGAAAATACCCTGAATAACCACTTGAGGGCACGAGCTGAAATGTAAAAGTGGGAGCGAGGCGCTATTATCAATGATAGCCACAAGCGCTTGAAGAATGTCAACCTTGCAACTCAAAATGACGTCGGCGAGAGGAAGAAAGACATATTGGCCATCGGGAACTTGTGGCTATGTGGTCAAAACGACGTGGGTGGCTGTCTGAGGTGGCAGACGCACATCCTGAAAAGAACACAGCAATGGCTTTCTGAGGCAGCTCTAGCTGAAGGACGCTGGTAGCTCAATTGATAAGAGCAGAATGAAGCCTAGAATAACGTCATGAGGGCAGTTTTCAATCACGGCGAAAAGGACAGAAGTAGTGTGGTCGACTATATGTATACTTAAGCGGGCAGTAAACAAATTCATCCACGTGCCGCCATTGGACACATGGAGCATTTGTGCAGCCGCTGGTGTCAGAACTTTTTTTAAACGCGCGCATAGGTTTTAACTCATTACCAAAATGCTTCCGCTGGTGTCGACAAGTGCTTCTACAGGTACACCGTCTACTTTAACGTTTATTACACTTCGTGTGGTGGGAACAGAGGGAGGATTTGCTGCGGAAGTCGTCAATGCAGCACTATCTCCGGGGCTACAATTCTCACTTTTCCAAGATGGTGGTTGGAAGCCAAGGGGGACGAGAAGTGCCGTGGCTGCGGCGAACGGAACGATGGTCGACGTGTTTGCGGCGAATTAGATTGGCGCCCGCGTGGTGCAGGCAAGCGGCTGTACCAATTGTTCCGAGAATGGTCAATAAAGTTGGACTCAAGGGCAGGTGAAAAGGTTCTGGTGGTATTCTCTAAACGGGTCATATTGATTGCTCCGTGATGTGCCGAGGACCTTGTGTTTCGGCAGTAGCAACCAATGTTTCCAATGCACTGGTAATTGAAAAAAATGGGGCGGTCATCTGCAAGTCGCCACTCAGCCGGGTTGCGAGTACGTGGAGAAAACCGTCGAGTGGAGGAGGGCGTCGTGAATGGGGCGTTAGCTGGATCTGGGTGCGGTGACAGGGCGCATGGAATGCACTCCGATGTTTTCAACCTCCTGGCGTACGATGGCTTGAACAAGAACAGTAACAGGAGTGGCATCAGTGTGGCGCGAATAGAACGATGAGGGGCGCAATTACTTTCGGTTCTCGACGAACAGTGCGTGTCAGGTCTTCCCGCAGCGGTGAACGTCATGGAGTGGACTGGTCTTCACAAGTCGACCTTGCAGCGGATTTCGGCAGTCTAGTGAATGGTTGCAAAATGCGGTGACTTGCACTTGCTCAAACTGATGACACTCTTAGATGATCTCTCTCCACGGTGAACAAACCCTGCACATCAGGAGATTCAATGCGTCGTCAGCGATCCTTTCCAGCACATGCCCGATCATTTCAGCTTCCGGCATGTCACTCTCGTGCTTGCTGCAGAGGATCAGCACGTCTTGAATGTATAGAGGTATGATTCCACGGGGAATTTCGCATGGCAGCCAAATTCTTTTTTTTTTGGTGGCGATCTTACGACCAGCGGGTTCGCCAAATACCTCTCAAATTTTCGCATTGGCCTCAGCTTGTGAGTTGCTCTTTGTTGTTTTCATACCCCACCTTGGCCGTGCCTGTCAAGTAAAACAGCACAGTATCCCATTGAAGTGTGAGATTCCATTTGTTCGGCCCACTCACGCGTTCGAAGATGGCCAACCAATCGCCAACGTCCACGCTATCAGTCCCACAGGATGTACCGGGATCCTTAAGGGGCGTGAAAACGTACGATGATGACTCCGTGTTCGATATAGACGCTGACGTCTTCTTCTTATTATTATTCCTGTTAGTCTTCTTCTCCTCATCTCATGGCTCTTACGGAATGCACATAATTGGCCGAGTGTTAGATGAATTCTTTTTTTTTCTTCGCAATACTACTCGTATGTGCTAGGGATAGGTTTCACGACAAATAATTACTAAATAATAATATCTTGCAGTTTAAAAGAATGAAGAGTATACCTCTATACTCTTTTAGTCTGACTGATAAATTCCTCTAATGCGTGACTATATCCTCTATGTCTCTATCCCTGTGACTGTAGCCCAGAAGAGAGGCGCCGAATGATAGAACAACTGATTCGGATATTTCCAGACCCATGTTTCGAAGAGGTGGTGCTACGAATTTTCTTCTTAATGACGTATAGCGGTGACAAAATAGAAAAGTAATGACTGATTGTTTCTTCCTCCTTACAGAAGATACACAGTGGAGACAACGCTTCACATGCTCTGTGCAGGTAAAAGTTGAGGGAGGTACCCGGTAGAAGTTTGACTTTGGTCACTTCAATTATTTTCGACCACGATAACTCACTTTTCCAGAGAAATAATAGGTGCTTATTTTCTGTAGAAGCTGTCAAGGCGGGGTTCGATAAGCATTTTTTAAAGTTAAGGTTCGATATCGTGAAATCGTAATGTATGTTGTTTGTGGGAAAACCGGAATGATTGGCAATAAAGGCGCCGCTTTTGCTAAAGAATCAGCGCTTTCGTTTAAAAGCAAACCT
The DNA here is from genome assembly GCF_043290135.1 of Rhipicephalus microplus. NCBI lineage: Eukaryota > Metazoa > Arthropoda > Arachnida > Ixodida > Ixodidae > Rhipicephalus > Rhipicephalus microplus. Next base: position 249,288,487 of record NC_134702.1, read on the forward strand.
TTGTGACCTGGTACCCAAATTAAGTGGAGACAATGCAGGTGCTCGAGAACTAGTATTCTGAAAATATTTAGAAGAGGTGTTTCACCAGATGCAGAGAGAGAATAACACACAGATAATGAGTTAGTGATGATTGCTACTACTGTATTTAAACTGCTTAACTTTTGGAGAGCTAATATTATGGCGATAAATTCAGCTATAAAACTGGGATGAAATCCTGCAGTCCTAAGAAAAAAGACCTATCAATATGAGGGCAGAATATTACTATGCCAGATTTTTCCTCAGTTTGCGATGCATCCGTTGCAATAACCACATTCTTCGGCAGACTACCTTGATGCTCTTGTTATAGTCGATTTAAAATTCCGTGAGGTAATTATTTTGCGTGTTTCGGAAAAATATTGTGGTAGACAATGTCTGTGAATTTAGGTTCTATGGTCAAAGGACGCACGTCACGGATTTGTACATTCAGGGAATCGAGTAATGTTTGTGCAAATATGATTTGTAGCTTGCGGAATCTAGGCCAGTGCTCAGAGAAAATGATATCGGGATTGGAGATGAAAATTACTCGAGTATGGTTATTGAGTGTTTCGTAGAACCCTAGAAAAGTCTGCACCGTAAGTAGGTTAAATGATTTTAACGGGGGTGGTGTTCTCACTTCCAGGTATAATACTACATTCACCACACGTTTTGGGATGCCTAAGCACAGCGTAAAGCCTCTCACTCTGATCGGACTAGTGGTCGAAGCTGGTATGCTGGCGCACCGGAAAAAGAACACAGCCGAATTCCAATACCGGTCGTACATACAATTTGTAGGCCATCAAAAGTGCTTTTCTTCTCATACCCGATCTGCGGCTGCTCAGCCGGCGCAATAGACCCATTGCCCATGCTCCTTTAGTTGTGGTATATTTAATATGAGCTTGCCAGTATAGTTGTTCGTTATATACCACTCCGAGGTGTTTTAAAGATTCCACTTGTGGGATATCCTGCACCTTGTAAGTCAGAGATATTCTCACTGGATCGTTAACCGAAAAACCAGAATAGCACACTTATAAATATTAAGGCTTAACTGCAGTCGGCGGATTCACCCGCGCACCTTGTCTTGTCTTGTCTTTTCTCCTAGGAGATCTTGGCTCATACCCACATGGGGGATTGGCTACACTGTACCTCATAATAGATCATTTTCTACAACGCTTGCTAAAAATAATAAAGAGAAATTAGATAGGAACACTAATAATGTTCCTTTAGAAAAAAAAACGTGAAAAAATTGCAGAAGAATACGATAAACCAGAATATATAAAGCAAATTAACAAGAATGAGGAAGGGGAAGAAAGAGTTGGATATATCTGGCAGTACCACTAGCAGCGTATCCTTCCGGTTGCCTGAATGAATTTATGTAGCGCTGACAAAATAGCACTGTGGCCCACACCCAACTGACTGGCTCCAAACGATAATAGGGTGGATGTATTGACTGGCACCTGTCAGCTGGTTTTGCCCTTCGTCTTTTTTCACTTTACTTCTATAAAATATTAATCGAAACTCACACAGTAATTGTAAATAATAAATATGCATGCACAGAATTAAAATGTTTGTGAAAGCACAAGTGAAGCGCAGAAACGCTTCTTCGAGCTTGGATCAAGAGAGGATACTTTGCCGACACACATGGCACAACTTGAAGTAAAAATAATTGTTAAACACCTGGTCTTTTCAATTATCGAATTCGGTGCACACCACATGTGAACGACTTTATGCTTGTTGTCGTAGGTGTGAAATGCGTATGATGCATGCAAGCTCTAAACGAGCTCTAAAGGACATTATTTCTTATTTTTTCCTGCTCATTCAACGAAAAAATACGAAATCTTTTCGCTTGTATCTTTGCAATACAAGCGAAGCTTGTACTGCAACTGTCCTGCTACAAGCAGACATGTTTTAGAATTATTCACCAGCTCTAGCGTGTGCATTAAGAAAATTCCACACCACATGACATCCTCCGTGAAAGTTCTCTTCACTCTGTGTACATATTTGTACGCTGCATCATACAGCCGCACAAAGAAGTGCGAAATATTACGCGTGCAGAGAAAGAAGCAGTAAACGACTAGCCACGCTTCCCTCGCTCGGCGACAATTGGCTGCGCCGATCATGTGTGCATAGCTACCAGACAGGAATGCTTCGCAGAAGAGAGAGAGAGAGGAAACTTTATTAGAACTTGGCCGGCAGCTTGATCTTGGTGGCCTCAGATGGCGGCGCTGAGTCCCTGAACTCGGGCGGCATCTTCGGCCTGCCGGACAGCCCAGAGCTGGTCGTTGAGCTCCGAGCTTCTGAGCGCCGCCTCCCAGCGGCGGCGTCGCCGACGGAGAAGGTCCCCCGCGGCACCCGCAGACGGGACGGCGGTGGGAACGAGTGAGCTCGAGGCGTCCTGTTGCCTGGTATTGGCAGCCGCCATAGGCGCATCGCGAACGGCGGCCGTTTCTCGACCATTGTTATCGGCGCATTCCCAGAGCATGTGGCGCAGCGTTGCTCTGTGCCCGCATGCTTTACATAAATCGGTAATGTGTAAGTGCGGGTAGCAGTGGCGTAAGACGACCGGGCTGGGGTAAGAGTGGGTTTGTAGTAAGCGATAGCTTACGGCATCGTGTCTGTTTAATTTGTCATGCGGTGGCGGGAACTTTCGCCTTTCCAGTCTGTAGTGTTGCGTAATATCTCGGAACGTGATGAGACGATCACCCCACGACCATTGTGGTCTGTGTTGTCGCTGCGTGGCTGTCAAGGTGTCTCGATCCGGCAGATCAGAAGCCCCGTTCTCGAGAGCGGAGGCGGCGGCCACGGAATGTGCCGCGGCTCGGCGAGTGAGACCTCGAGCCGCGGCGTGGGCCGCCTCGTTGCCCGGAAGCGGGACATCGGTGTGTGCCGGGGTCCAAAGAAGGAAGACTGTTAAATTTTGTTGTGGCGATCGCGACGCTGAGTCACCATCACTGCACCTCTTAAGGATGCGGGCCGCTTCCCGCGAGACGCAGCCGCGCGCGAAGCCGCGGATTGCTGCCTGCGAGTCGCTGATTACGATCGTAGCGTTCGGCACCGTGGCGATTGCTAGGGCTATCGCGGCTTCTTCGGCCGCCTCCGTATGTCCCGTGGTCACCGTGGCGCTCGCGAGGCATTTGCCCGCACGGTCAACGACCGCAGCGGCGTGTGCGTGTCTCCCGTCACCATATCTCGCGGCATCTACGTACACAACTTCGTCGCTAGTGCCGTACTTCTTTTGAAGGTCACTAGCTCGCTGGTTACGGCGCCCGACGTGGTGCGTCGGGTGCATATTCTTAGGAAGCGGCGGAACAATTAGGCGGTCGCGAACCGAGGCAGGAACATCCGCTTTTTCTCCCTGCTGAGTGTGGTACCGGATGCCAAGTGACTCGAGGATGTGTCGACCCGTCTTAGACCCCGACAAGCGTTCGTTTTGCGAAACGACATGGGCCTCAATTAACTCGTCGAGTGAGTTGTGCAGTCCAAGTTCTAGTAACTTTTCAGTGCTCGCATTCAGTGGAACTCCAATTGCTCTCTTGAAAGCCTTTCGTATTATACATTCGATCTTGTTTTTTTCTGAGCCTAGCAGTTGAGGTAGGGGGCAACGTATGTTATACGGCTTATTGCGTACGCCTGCACTAGACAGATCGCGCAGTGTTCGCGCATACCAGTACGTCTGTTCGTCATACGACGTAGGAGTCGGATCGTGTCGTCCACCGAACGACGTAGTCTTCGCACCGTCTCACCATTATGGCAGTTTGCCTGCAGGTGTAACCCCAGCATTCTAATTTTGTCTACGTGTGGAATGGGAGTGTCATCTGCCAATAGAACGCTTATTTTGTAGCACTCCCTTTCCTCGTCGCGCGGGGTTTTGCGACCTCTACTTGTAGGTTTGTAGATTAGAAAATCCGACTTGGTTGCCGAGAATTCGAGGCCCGTTCCTCGCAAGTACTCCTGAAGTTCGTCTACACCTGCCTGGAGCGTACGCTCGATGTGACCATCACAACCTCCGCCGGGAACCCAGAGGGTGATGTCATCCGCGTAGATACTGTGATACAATCCTTGTATGCCTAATAATTTCTCGGGTAGCCCCAATAGCACTAAATTAAAGAGTAATGGCGAAATTACGGAGCCTTGTGGCGTGCCCCTCGAGCCCATCTCAAATTCTTGCAGTTCCACATTTCCAACGACGACGCGTACGCGTCTGCCGGCAAGGAAGTCACGTATGTAATTATATGTTTTTTTTCCTAGTCCTAATGTTTGAACTCTGTTTAAAATTGCTTCGTGTTTAACGCGGTCGAAGGCCTTTTTAATATCTAGGCCAATGATCGCCTTGGTTGAGCTGGTAATGTCATCAACAATGTGGTGCTTCAGCTGAAGCAACGCGTCTTGTGCGGAGAGATTGCGGCGGAATCCTAGCATGGTGTGCGGAAATGCATCGCGGACTTCGAGAAAGTCAGTCACGCGTTTGAGGACTGCGTGCTCCAGAACTTTTCCTACACAAGACGTGAGCGAAATTGGCCTTAGATTATCAAGCGCAACCTGCTTGTCCGGTTTAGGAATCATGATAACTCGAGCTCTTTTCCACGCTTCAGGAAGGGAACCGCGTTGCCAGCACTCGTTGATATAAGTCACAAATCGGGAGATTGACTCGTCATCTAAGTTTCGGAGAGCCTTGTTCGAAACCCGGTCCAGGCCGGACGCCGATCGGGTGTTTAGTTCAAAAAGGACTGCCCGAATTTCCGCTTCGCTAAATTCGGCGTCTAGTTGCTCATTAGCAACGCCGTCATAATCTGGGTGTTGGACGCTCTCTGCCGACTTAAAGTAACGGTCACGTATTGCACCGAGCAAGTCATCGCCTTTATGATCGTTCACAAGTCTCCGAGTTTTATGGCCTTGAGCGGCACGAGTATCTTCCGGATCCAATAGGTGCCGGAAAAGGCGCCAAGCACTCGCCCCGCGCATCTGTCGCTCGAGGCCGTTGCACAGGTCTTCCCATTGTGACCTACAGACTTGGAACGCATGTTCCTCAATTTTTCTGTCTAACCGTGCTATGCGTTTCCTCAACGCCCGGTTATGTCTTTGGCGTTTCCACCTCTTGAGTAGGGCGTGCTTTGCTTCCCACATGTGTAGGAGCCTGCTGTCGATTACTTCGAGCTTCGCTTCGGGCGGGATGTGGCACGTTACCGCGTCTACGTCCCGATTGAGCGTCGCGGCCCACTCGTCTATATCCGTGATCGGCTCGTCGCCCCGCCCGCCTTCTGCTCTCTTTTTGCGGAACGCGTCCCACTGCACTAATTTGAGTTTACGGCCTGTGCTTTCAGAGTATGTTCTACGAACGCTCGGACCCGTGTCTACCGTAATCTCTATCAGAGAGTAGTCACTCCCTAAGTCCTCCTGCGTGTTTCGCCAAGACGCCGCTGTGACATTCGACACGAACGCGAGGTCCGGTAGCGTGTCTGCGCTCACGCTGTTACCCCGGCGCGTCGGATCGGCGGGGTTCGCGATCAGTTCAAGCCGTTGGTCTTGCGAGTCTTCCCAAAGGTGTTTGCCCTTGAGCGTTTCACGCGTGTATCCCCAGGCCCCATGGGGCGCATTAAAATCACCCGCAACTAGCAGAGGTGCGCCGTTGGCGGCCGTGCTTGCTCTCCGGAGCATCTCCCCAAATCGGTGCTGTAGCGTGGGTTTACTGTAGACGTTAAGTACAAACAGGCCTCGGCCGCGCTTAGGAATTAATTCTACAAAAACATGCGGTATCCTTACGCACTCAAGTTCGCGCTGCGCCACCGTGATGTTACGTCTAACTAGCACGGCGGCGACCGGCGCCGGACGCGGCGGGGGCTACGGCAGCGACCGCGGTCGCGCCGACGACGAGAGCGGATCGCCCCGCCCTCGGCGACCCGCGGCAACCCACGGCCGCCCCCGGCGCCCCACCACGCGCCGAGCGCTGTGTAGCACGTTTTTCTTGCCGCCTGTTTTCCGCCGCGCCCGCATTTATGGCTTTGTAACCAGCTAGTTTTGCCGGAAAATTTGTTTCCTGCAAAAGGATAATGTCCGCTTTCGTCTCACGGCTTCGAATAAATTGCTCGACATTTCCCCGCTTCCTCCTATATCCCCGGCAGTTCCACTGCCAGATCGTGTACTGTTGTTTGTGAGTGTTAGTGTGAGTGTGCGCGTGTCTAGCCATGGTGATGCTTGTGTTTAATTTAGCCCATCGCCGTCGAGGTGACTGGGGTGCGGCTGAATCTGCGGCTCGGCGTCTGGCAGCGCGTTCTGCTGCTGCTGACTCTGTTGCTGTCTAGCGTAGGGCTTACTCACCGTTCTAATCGGTCTGCCCGCAGATGTCGGGAGTCGCGCTACAATGTTTTCTATGCGCGCCGTGTGCGCGGTGAGCATTTGTGTCATTTGTTCAGAGGGCTTAGCTATCTCACTATTGAACATGTCATTCATCTGTGCCACCTGTTTAGCAAAACGTTCATCGAGGCTGGTCTCGATAGTATCGATTTGTTTCTGTAGCTTATCATAACGGCCAAATCGCTGTGTGGATTCGTGCCTGGCAGGATCTAGTGCTATCCTTTTCGCGATACACGGGCGGTCTTCGCGTCCGCCTGCCCCCTCTCCCGAACTGCTCTCGTCATCCGTGTCCATCCCCGCCGCCTCGGGTCTCGACAGAGTCGAATACCGAGGCGTTGGTGGTGGCGGCGCCGTCGACTGTTGCTGCGGTTGTTGCATTCGTGGAGCCTCTCCTTTCAATTTGGAATTTTCCGCTCTATGGGCGGCGTTCTCGCGTTTCAGCTCTGAAATTATCGATTGTAATGGTCCTAGGCGTTGTTCTAGCGCTCGCTCTACCGCTAGTTTGAGCTCGCTCCCACCGCCGCCACCGACGGCGGGACCGCCAGGACGTCCCGCCGAAACAACGCCGCCGGCGCGAAAGGCGGCTACATCCGCCCATCTCACCTGCTGCCATGTGCCCATGGGTCCTTGTTGTTGCGGCTGCCGCCACGTCTGATGCTGCTGACTTTGTTGGGTGCCTTGGTTGACAGCTGCGGCGCCCGGAACGGCACCGCCACGCGTCTTCGACATGCTTCTCGGCCTTGGTTTCCGGCTGCGAGAGCGGGACCGGGATTTACCGCCGCCGCCTCTCGCGTCTCGGCTTGTCGAGCGTCCTCTTCGGGTGGCGTTGGATGAATGACTGTCAAACGCCGGATAATGATTGTAGTAACCTCCGTTGCCTTCGGTGCTAATGCCGCTGTTGTAGATGCTGTCGGACGCTGCGGCCGCTTGCTCTTCTTCACGCCGCTTTCGCTCTAGGCGGCGACGCTTGACTATGTAAGGAGTCTTGTATCTCGCCTTGCAGACGCGGTCACCCGTGAGATGATCCTTGCCACACAGTTGACACCGCGGCTCGCAGCGATGGTCAGACGGTGGGTTACTGCTTCCGCAGCCACGGCAAATCTTGTCGGCAGGGTTGGGACACACGTCGGAGCGATGGCCCAGCCTCCCGCACGCGTAGCACACGTCGATGTGCTTTCTGTAGAGGGAGCATGTCACAAGCATAGGTCCATAGTATACGTGTCTGGGAACATGGAAACCGTCGAACAATACGATGATGTTGTCCGTGGTGCCCATTCGCTTGGCATGCAGCACGCCGGGGTTGCGCTGCGTCACTAGGTTGTTAACGATGTCCTCCGGGCTCTCGTCTTTGGAAATGTTCCTAATCAGGCCCTTGGAAGTGTTCTCCGGGGCGGCCTGATAGGCGTTCGCCTCGAACTCTCGGTTCCCGATGCAAAGCTTGCTGATGGCTCCGTATCGTTTGGCTCTGTCCGCGGACGGAGTGCTGAGCACCACGACGTTCTGTTTAACGTTGAGGGAGATGCTGTCCTCTCTAGCCGCTTCTCTACCGATACCTGCCGCGTTACGAAGGCAGCAGTAAATGCGATCTATCTTGTATTCAGCCCCGTTGAATCCGCCGCGGGGGCGCACAATGATCCTGTAGTCATCGGGCGGTAGCTCTGGCATTCGGCTCGCCTTAGCGAGGTGCTGCAAGTAACGAGCACACTTCTTTTTATTCTGCGCCGCTGTGTCAGTATCCGGGGCAATCCCTGTAGTGTCAGCGGCAGCCGCCTGTTGCTGCGTCTCAGTCTTCTGGTCTTGCGCTGACTCGGACGCGCCGTCGGCCTGTTTCGTTCTCTTTACGCTGCACCATCCTGCTCCCTCGCCGAAACCTTCCGGCCGAATGTCCTCTCCTTCTACCTCTACGACATCCATTTAGCCCTGGCAAAGGCCTTGTACGCTGCCGTCGGGGATCGGGAGCTCCGAGGAGGTCCGGCGACACATTAGGCTTGCAGGCCCCACCGCCGCAGCGGCCGGCCTATGGCGTCGTGCGTAGAGACGCTGGACTTGGCGTTCTTGCTTTCGTGGTGGAATAAAAGGCGCCAATAAGTAGCTAAAAAGTGGTCCCACCTGGTAAAACTTGGTGTCAAGGAAGTCCTTCAAACTGCCGCCGATCGATGGTGAGAAGCGTTTTGCACGATAAATTCGACAATCCACCAAAAACATAGGAAAGTTGCAGAGCCGACGCGCAACACGTCCGCACTCCGTGGCCCCCTAGCGGTGTCCTGCTTCGCAGAAAGAATACCGAAAGAGCAAAGAGGCACATACGTGACATTTCACGAAAGCAGGGTTGGTGAACAAAGGCTACAGTGGTTATAGTGAGTAGAGCCCCTACATACAATAGGTGAGCAGTATCGTGCTTCTCCTTAAGTACAGTCATATGTGTAACATACCATAACTGCTGTAACTTTGCGCATATGAAGGACGGTGAGTCTCGCATGACAGCCAGTAAAAAGGTGATTCGCAGTAATTTGCTTTTGCCGCTAGGGTTGTGCGCGTGTGATTCTATTAACTCACTTAAAGCACTATCATAAACGCGCACCATATGTGACAACACACGTGCTACTCGTCCAGATTTCTTCTCTGCTGGAAACCAAAAGCGCTTTTTCTATTTATGATTTTGAAGTGTTCAACAGGACACGGTGGCACCGTCTGAAAAGGGGAGATCTTTGCCCGAAATGAAACCCATAATTAAATATTTTCGAAATTACAAGTTTTTTACCATGACCGTGAAATTAAAATTGGCAGTCATAAATATTTTTCACTATTGGACATTGTTCGAATTTTCTGAACAAGCGCTGTAGAACACAGGTTCTGAAAGTGTGGATGACTATGTGCCTAAACAAAAGTTACTTTAAAGAAAAAGTCAGAAAAGAGACCGAATGAAGGTTGGTAAACTATTATTGTGCTAGGTAAATCACAGAGACACACAAAACACAAAAATTGTGAACCATTCTAAACGAATTCACAATTTATTACTCACATACCTCAAAAGCAGAAATCGTCAAATTTACCGTTAAAGTCATTATTGCACGTAAGTTTATCGATTACGTGTATAAATAATAATTCATGTATAGTCTAGCTCATAGAAGGCCGTTTATATTGAAAGCGTCTCTGCTCACTTCCGATTATTACAAATTTACGAAAAGAGGGAGCCAAGATCTGTAATCGAGCCCTCTCTTGATGCAGCCACAATAATGTTTCTTCAGTCGATATGTCAATTGGTGATTCCTCAATTCTCATCTTGGACATCATCATCGTGATCAGCCTGACTACGCCCACTGCAGGGGCAAAGACCTCTCCCGTGGTCACCAATCAACCCTGTCTTGTGCTGTCTGTGGCACGTTATATCTGGGAATTTTTTCATTTCATCGAGCCACATAACTTTTTGTCTCCGCTTCTTGCGTTCGTCTTCCCTTAGAATTCAGTCGGTTACCCTTAACGGCCAGAAGTTAATCTGACTAAGTGCTATGTCCAATTCTTCTTCTTGATTTCAACTGTCTTGTCCTTAACTCCAATTTCTTCACTAACCCACTCTGACTTTTTCTTGTATCATAAGGTTATACTTATAATTTTCCTTTCCATTGCTCGGTGGGTCACCCTGAATTTCAGCTGAACCAGGTTTTTAAATCTCCAGGTTTCTCCTTCGTAATTAGGTACCGGCAAGGCGCAGCTGCTATATATCCTCCTCTTGAAAGTTAGTGGCAAACTGCCACTCATAGTTTGAGAATGCTTGCCGAATGGGATCCACTGCATTTTTAGATCTTCAAGTTATTTCCCTCTCATGGTTAGGTTCCCCACTTACTCCCAGTTCTAAGTAGACATACTCCTTTACAACTTCCAGCGTCTCTCTGCTTAACGCAACGTGCCGTTTTCTGCTGAGACTGTTGCACATCGCTTTAGTTTTGTGCATATTGTTTTCAGGCATACCCTTCTGGTTTTCTCGTACAGTTCAGTAATCATGTCCCCAGAGTTACCAACCAAGACCAATGCTATTAGTGATTAGCAGGTTACTAAAAACTTTCCATAGACTTTTTTTCCTAACTTTTCCCAATCTAGGGCCCTGAAAAGCTCCTATAAAGATAGCATTTGAGAGACCACGTCTTCCTGCCTCACACCCTTCTTTATTAGAATTTTTTCGCTTTCTTTATGGAGAATTTCGGTGACGGTGGATTCCCTGCAGGTTTCTTACGGTATGTTTATGTAAGATTGGTGGAGTTGTCACAGAGAACAGCCTCTGCTTCGAGCTCTGTGAGTTTTCTAGTTCTTTTGCCTAGACTTTTCAATAATCTACACACCTCGGAGGGGCGTTCCCCCTTAGAATGGGGGATCAAAACCCCCTCCAGCAACCGGGACCGGGCCGACCACATCATAGTGCGTCTGAACAAGTTTTCTCCCCGGCCCAAGCGTGGTCCACGTTGAGAGTTCTGATGACTCCTCCGTTGAAGATATGGCTTCGGACAGCAACTACGTGGTCGTACCAATCGACGCCTCAAAAGAAAAATCAGCCGGACATCGCCGACTGGCCGGCCAGCACAGACAAAGGGGAGTAGCATGCGGTCGTACACCATTTCGTATGTACCGACATTGATGACAGACAATTTGAACTCTCTAAATAGGCAGAGCCTGTCAGAGTACTTTGAACTCGTCACTCCAGGGAAAGTCGTAGATATACGCATAAATACTCGAAAGAACATACTGTCCGTAGAGGTCACTACGAAGGCTTTATTGACACGTTGAAAGCGATTGTTCGATTAGGAAACATTCCGGTGCGCGCATTTTCCGCGTATGATGAAGACACGACAACAGGAGTTATATACGATGTGGATGAAGAGATAACAGACTCGAGTCTCGAGAAACTGCTGTCATCGTCGGCTCCCGTGCTTGGTTTCCACCGCTTTGGACGCACGCAATGTGTTAAAGTAGTGTTTCAGTCGAAGACGTTACCCACACGTGTAAAAGTTGGGTACGTGAGGCTCTCGGTAGGTCCTTACGTACCAAAACCTCTGCAATGTCATTAATGCATGAAATTTTGGCACGTTAGTGCAGTTTGCAAGGGTGCAGTAACCTGCAAGCATTGCGGCGGCCTTCATGATGGTGATAACTGCAATGCTGTGGCCAAATGCCCAAACTGCTCAGGCGCCCATGACGCAACATCAAAGGAATGTCCCAAAATGAGGAATGAAATTAGTATCCTGAAGAAGATGGTTCGAGACCACTCCACACACAGAGAAGCTGCAAGGGCTGTACGGCGCCGTAAAAATCGTTCACGACACCGACGCAAACGAAGCAGCAGTGCTCATAGCTTATCGAATTCTACACACAAAACCGTGCCCTCACCACCTACTAGCCTACTTTTGTCGGCCAGAAAGGAGGATACGGATGCTCAAATGCCAATACAGTCCACGCAAGTACAATGTAACCAGTCATTGGCTCTCCTCCCGTCGGAGACTCAGTGGCCTTCACTACTGTCAAGAGCTACGATAGCGCCATCATCACATAGTGCCCCTACCCCCAATGAAGAAAACAAGAAGATGGACAACGCAGATGTCAAGGCTATGCTTAAAAATTTGATGGGTTCGATGCGTAAGGTTCTAAGCAGCCTAAACACTCCCGCTGCTAAGGCGGCTCTGCAGCTACTTGAGGTTTTGGAGCCTCTTCTACTGGTTCTTCAGTAAGTGAACATGGCATTGATATTCGAAGAACGCATGCGCCAGTCGCTTGTTATGCAATGGAATGCTCGTGGCCTACGCGGCCGTCTGTCAGACTTCAGGCAATGGGTTTTTAAATATCAATTTCCTGTTATTGTTATATGTGAACCGAATATGGTTTCATCTTTTCGTATATCTGGATATATCCAGACTTGGTCCCGCAGTGATCAACGTACGAGCAAAGTTCTCGTTTGTATACGCCGTGATTTGACGTTCTTGAGACATGAAGTCGCGTCGCATACCAGCAACGATTACGTGAGCCTGACTATAACACATAAAAAGCGGACATTCTCAATAATAGGAGGATACATACACCCAAGCGCACAGATGGACTGCTTCCACCTGGGGACCATTCTCCAAGCAGCACAAAGGCCACACATTGTGATCGGCGATTTTGATGCACATCATCCTCTCTGGGGTAGCACTACAACGAATTATCGCGGAAGGGACTTGGCCAATTTTATATGCAGCTATGGACTAAGCGTACTCAACGACAGATCACCTACATTTGTTCGTGGCACGTCCTACAGCAGCTGCCTTGACCTCTGTTTCGTTTCCAGAAGCCTCCTGTCTTCCGCATGTTGGTGCACAGATTGGGACACTCGCGGCAGTGACCACCTTCCAACCTATGTTCAGTTCAGGTGGTTTCGCCGCACACACACACGCTACATCCATCAAACCAACTGGACACTGTTCAAGGCATCTGTCAAGTCTGGCTGTGAGCACACTACTGATCCATCCGAAGTAGAGAACATCATTGCTTCTTCACTGCGTGACACAACCAAACAGGTTAACCTACCGATGCAGAGATCAGCAGTTGACTCCCAATACGAGGCCCTTCGTGCAATCCATCGCCGTGCCGAATGCCGATACAGACGAACGAAGTCACCTTCAGACCTTTCCGCCTGTCGTCGAGCTCAACGACATGTTCTTCGGCATCTTGACAAGATTGACAAGCAACGCTGGAGAAAGTTCTGTGGATCTCTGGACCCCAGGCAACCTCTATCTAAGATCTGGCGGGTGGTACAAAGTTTGCGGACCACTCCCCAACAACATCAACCATTTCAAGCTGTTGCTCCACATCAGAGACGGACAGAAGTTGAGATAGCCAGTGAATACTGTAGCCTCATCGTGGACACCACTGATGGTCTTGCCACTAATGAGCCTCTCACTACCGTTGCACCTCCATCGTCTGACGAGCGCCTTGAGGTACGTTTTGCAATGCATGAGCTTGACGCTGCGAATTCTGCCTCCCGCCGATCATCGGCACCAGGACCTGACAGAATCACGTATGCTGCACTCAACCATCTTGATACAGAAGCACGACGTATCCTGTTATCTCATTATAACACCTCTAGGGAGTCAGGAGAAGTCCCAACTCATTGGAAATGCAGTCGCATTATTGCATTGCTTAAGCCGGGGAAGTGTCCTTATGCACTTTCCTCCTACAGACCAATCGCCTTAGCCAGCTGCGTCGGAAAAGTGATGGAAAGAATGGTACTGTCAAGATTAGAGTGGCTTATAGAGAGGAACAACTTCTTTCCTAAATTTATGAACGGCTTCAGAAGAGGCTGATCTGCCATTGATGGTGTGGTCGACTTGATCACCAGCGTTGAAGAGGAAAGAAGCCGACGCAGACTAGTGGCGGCGGTCTTCTTAGACATTAAGGGTGCCTACGATAATGTGCTGCATTATGCGATCCTTGACGCACTGGAACATTTTGACATCGGTGGACGACTGTACGCTTGGATTTTTAGCTACCTTAGGGACCGCACCATTTACATGACGACAAATAACGGAGACACCGATCAATATAAGGTTCATCGTGGTGTTCCCCCAAGGAGGAGTTCTCAGCCCGATCCTATTCAATGTCACAATGATCGGCCTAGCAGCAGAACTTCCCAGCACGGTGAAGATCAGTGCATACGCTGATGACATATGCATATGGGCATTCGGAACTACTCGTACGCAATTACGAGCTCGACTACAGCGTGCAGTGACGATCACATACAAATATCTACGACGTCAGGGGCTCACTCTTTCAACCGACAAATGCGCAGTGCTTGCGTTCACGCGCAAGCATATGTCAAAATACCCGATATTCATTAATGGGACAGCGATACCTGCTGTAACACACCAGAAGTTCCTTGGGGTTGTCGTACACAGAGATCTATTGTGGACAAAGCATGTCGCTGTACTTAAATCGAAATTGAAGAGCTTTGCTCTCGTTCTTCGCCACCTAGCAGGAGTAAGATGGGGCCCGTCAGAATCATCGCTACTTCGATTGTACAATGCTCAATTTGTGGGATACATTCGATACAGCATGCCGGTGCTCTCCAATATGAGACCTAGTTGTGTGAAGACGTTAGAAAGTGTTCAAGTTCAATGCTTACGAAGATGCTTGGGTCTACCGCGCTGTACTTCAACAAATGGGACAATCGCAGAGGCTCGGGCTTGTCCCAAAAGTGTATACATACTCTGCGAGCCATTTAGAGTTCACCTCCGATTGCTGAGCAGACACAGACAGCACCCACTGTCAGTACTACCCGCCACTCACCCAGATTGCAGTTTCTCAAGAGTAATATCCCGGCATGAAAACATTATACCATCAAGATTTTCTCCGCCAACTGCCCCTGCAGTGCCTCCATGGGTCCTGCCTAAACCATCTGTTTCATTTACGATACCTGCAATCACGAAGAAGTCGCTCATTTCTTTTGTTGGACTCAGACAGCTGATCCTATATCACATTTACACAACGTACAGTGATTCTCTGCACGTGTACACCGAGGGATCCACCACGCTAAACACCTACGCCGCAGCCTTTGTCATCCCAGACATAGATATCGCTCGACGATTCAAAGTGGACCATAAAACCACATCAACTGCCGCAGAGCTTGTCGCTATCCGGGAGGCAATAAGATTTATTTGCGGAGAGCAACCTCGAACCTGGACGATTTTCTGTGATGCCAAACCCGCTTTGCAAACCATTAATTGCATCATGAAGCAAGGTCCGTATTACAGCTTAGCAATAGAAATTACAGAACCTATTCAAGTTGCTTCAACAAATGGTCATCTTATAACTTTCCAGTGGATTCCCGCTCATTGCGGCGTGATGGGAAACGAAGAGGCAGACGCTGAAGCTAAAAATACCTTAAGCAGTGCCCCTGAAGTACGCATTGCGTTTTCACGCGCTGACACGAACGCCCTGCTTCGCTGCGTGATGCGCAGCTACACACTTCAGCACTGGACCAAACCGGAACGGTGACACCAGCGACTTCACAAATGGGACCCGGAATTGAGGTTCCGCATGCCCCCTAAATTGAAACGGCAACTCACAAGTATGATCCACCGCATTCGTCTTGGTGTAGCGTACACCAGACGATACGCACATATCATCGGTCGCAGTGACACCGGTCCTAATTGTGAACAGTGTGATGTGCCAGAAACACTTGAGCACATATTTTGTGTCTGCCCAGCCTACTCACGTGAACGACAAACACTGATTTCTTCTACTGAACTATATCGCAATAGTTCATTAAATGATGAGACCGTGTTGGGCCCTTGGCCAGACACCAACAGTGCAACTGCGGTCACAAGAGCAGTTATAACCTTTTTGGAAACAACTGGACTATGTCCGCGGCTATGAAATGTGTCTCAGCTAGAAAGAACACTACATACTCACCTCTCTATCTCACCATCGTCATTCATTATTCTTTCTTTTCCCCTTTCCCTTCCCCCAGAGTAGAGTAGCAGGCTAGAGCAAGCTATCGCTCGGGCCGACCTCTCTGCCTTACTGTAAATAAACTTACCTACTTCCGTGGATGCCTTGGTGTTCTAGTGCTTGTATCACTCATTATGTATCGACTGAGGCAAACGCCTTCTTGCAGTACATAAAGGCTATGTACTGAGGTTCATCGTAGTCCGTGGATTTCTCTATTACCTGATTGGTAGTATGAGTATGGTCTATTGTAAAGTAGCCTGTACAAAATCCTGCTTGGTACGTTGGTTGATTTATCTTCGATGTCGCCTTAATTTTATTATTTAATGTTCTTGTAAACGGTTTTAGAGAACGAATAGTAAGTCCTTGCAGGATAGTAGATCCTAAAAACAAGGCAACGTTATTTTACGGTGGTATTAGTACATTGCACACAACTGCTGATAATATACAATCCATAACACACACGCCCCCTCCCACCACAAACGAAAAAAGAGGGGATAGTTTTCCTCACTATACATAGGCGCACCTAAGATACAGTATATTGTGCAATACACTGATAAGAAAACAAAAAAATTCCCATATAATATTTTCTTTACCACAAGAGTCAGCAATACAACATTGTAAGAAACAGCTTTGTAACATAAAACACGATGCCATGGAGGATAATGAAAACAGTGTTTATACTAATAGTTCGCGTGTTACAACCCAAAGCCACGACGTGATTATAAGGGGTAACGAAGAAGAAGGTTCCAGAAATTTCGACCATCTGGCTTTCTTTAACATACACTGAAATTGAAGTTACTGCTGCTGCCAAAGTCACTCAAAGTCCCCAATGAGCCGTTATACCTGGCTGACTTCTACTTTGTTGATCAGTTACCTACGTCAGTCTCAGAAAACTGATAGATAGCTATTGCCGCGGGACTCAGTTTGTAATTACCTGCATGTGTCGAACCAGTAGCACGACCGACGTAGCGGACTTCTTGCTCCCAAACATCATCTTTCAGCATACAACACATCTTCGGCTCCTAACGAAGCAAGGCAGGCAGTTTCTTTATAGGGTCACCACTCATAGTGTATTGTGTTGCTCCACCAAACATGAATTACCACGGCTTACCTTACGCAGACGAATCTCCTTTCGGAGCCGATGAACTGAACCAATACTGACATGCCAGCAATTCACGTTTCCACCAACCAATAGAATTGTGATGCAGCGTTTCTATAAGTTGCGTTCGTCTATAATACGTCCCAGTGGGAAACAGCTTATAACTCGCAATTATTTTATTCGGACAAAATGAAACGTTTTTATTAGACGTAATGATGCATCCTTCGACATAGCCGCTTACTGAGTACGCCTAAGAACATATCCTTCCCTGAGCAGGCACGTCAACTATCCCGTGTTTATCTAACCAACTCACAAGCGGGCCAACAATCTCAATATGGCGACCGTCATAGAAACGAACACTTTATTCTTGGATCTCTTGTTTTCGTGTGAGATATAGCACGCCGTCTTGGACTTCCTGAAAACCTACTGTCGCCGTACACCAGACCATACCGTGTGCGCTGTTTTGTGACCGGCGTTAAGTATGAAATTCATGTCTTTATCCTCGATGACTCAATCTCGCTCTGACATTGTTCACGTTGGCCGCCTGAAGCATTCTCTTGCTCCGGACTGCACCAACGCATGTATATAATGAACATTCACATTACCATCTTTGTCTGACTGCACCGAGTCGGTGCTGTCACCGCCGGAGGGGAACGTTATCTGCCGCATACCTAGAAGACGATGAAGCAAGGAGTGGGTGGATCCTGTTCTCGCCGTTTAGGGTTCTTTAACTCAAGTTGCGGTGACTGCGTAAATATATTAAATACATGCTTTTCTGTGGCCACCCCAGAATAATATGTGATGCTTATACACCAGGAAAATGTTTTGATGTAAGCTGTTTTAATACATATAAGAGCATTTTATCCCTCGCATTCTACATCTTCAAATAGAGAATCATTTTTCTGCTGTACCATGTTTATTTACATCAATATTTGTTTACGGCCAACCTGCATTCCTCGAAAGCATTATCGCAGTTTATGTTCGATAATGATCTGAGGGTGTTAGAAAGCTCATTTCGCTGAAAGTGAGCTTCCACGTATTACGCTTGTAGGCAAAGTTGAGAAGTCTTCTAAGTTTGTGAATTATTTTTTAGCTGTTTGCCCATAGTAGGTGCCGAAGCTTGCAACAAGAATAGCGTGGAATTAAAATAGCGAAAATAGCTTGCACGGGGCATTGGCAGTAAACCACGGCCCCCTCTTCCTTTCCTGCAGGCAACACACATGCATAACTTACGGTGCTCTAGTTTCAGACTGCAAGTGACAGGCACATAAGTGTGATAAGCACACATAAGTGCTCCTACGCCTGAATGGTTCTCGCCTACGCATTGTGTGGCAAGTCTACCAATGTTCAAAACTACTTTACTGAAATTATAGTGCGTGCGTAGAAGAAACTTGCTTGACGCGAACTTTGTAATTGCTTCCTCACAGAAAAAGCTGAACCTTGCTCCTGCAGACAAACAAGGTGGAGATCTTGTATTCGTAAGTACTCAACTTTCCTTGACTTAGATACGCAGAACCTTTGACTGCGTAGTTTATCTTAAAAGTGACATAATGAACAACGTATCTTTTAGCTATTTATAGAGCAACAAAATTACTGCGACTACTACAGAATGTGATTATACATATGTGTGTGGTGGTGCAATCAAGCGCTCATAGCTCACGAAACAACATCGATTGAAGAAGCGCCGGTGCCAGTATTATAGTATATTTCTCAAGCAGAATGAAGGTACGCAAAATGAGTATAGACGTGAAACACATAGGTGATTTCCAAAGCAGACGTGATATTTCAACCTCCGTGAAGAAAAGAGTACATTCTGAGAGAGGTACAGGCTCTCTGTGTAAATAGTATAAATTGAAAACACCAATAGCGTGAATGTGTTCTCACTATGAAATATAAGGCACCACTAAAAAATAAGCAAACAGCGAAGCTTTAGCTTCACAAAACAAAAGCCAGCTGCTAACTTCACGGGCCGATTGCGTTGAAAAACTTAGGTAGAGGGAAAGGTTACCGGGGAAAACGCAGACATGGCCGCACCACTTCTAAAGAAGCACGCCTGGGGCTGTATGCGTTCGATGGCTGTTCAGCTGCGTGTCATGTAACAACAATACATGCCAAGCTCATGATGCGCTCGCGGCTATTTCGTTAGCGTCACATACCTATTTATTTATTTCTGTATTTATTTATTTATTTCGTAATACCCAACGGGACAAAGGCATTATGGAGGGGGTGAAACATGTTTTTTACTCAATGTTAGCTGTTTATAAATTAAATAAAAACAAATGGAAAAGAACAAAATATAGGCGTTGTGCACAAAGGGAACAAGTAGGTAAGTGTGGGCGTTTATACAATGTTAGTTAGCGCAGAACGAAACAAGTGATTATCAGTCAAGATGGACACATATCCGGCTAAGTAGTTCCAGTCCACTGATGTTTGGGTAATAAATTAATCACTGCATGTTTTGGTTAGACATGACAAGACGTCAACTTTATTGGTATGATCAATTATATATGACACGTAAGAAAGCTGAAAATTATGTTCCTTGCCAAGAGTTAGAGTAAAATGATAAATTTTGTGAAATAGACAGAGGTGGAGAGCATACGACGAGAGGCAAGAGAGGGTAGTTAGAGTGAACTTTTCATGGCAAAAATGCTAGAGTGACGACTGTTGTTGTGAAGAATTAAGCGAACAGAATTGTTCTGGATAAGCTCAAGAGCATTGATTAAATTAATTGAACTCAGATACCATATGCAGTGGCGTGTTCTATCTTGCTACGAATCAGCGTCTTGTACTATAGTATTTTAGGTGAGACAGGTGAGGAAAAGAAGTTACGACTAATGTACCTAAGCGTGCGGCTTGCATTATTATCAATGTAGCGGAAATGGAGTGACCAGCTTAAATAAGTGGTGATGTGTACGCCTAGGTAATGGTAAGAGATAATAGATTCGAGTGGGATGCTGTTAAGTGAGTAAGTAGTAGCAGAAGATGATGTTCAGAAAATGCGCAATACCTTGCATTTGTAAATATTTAGTTCTATTTGCCAAATCGTGCACCAGTTAAAAATCGAGTCGATGTAATTTTGAAGGGCAGTGATGTAATTTAGCATGTTAATTTCGCGGAGCACAACGCAGTCATCTGCAAACAGTTTTATGTTAGAACAAATACATGAAGGCAAATCATAATGTAAACTAGAATTAAAAGGGGTCCTAAGACCGAACCCTTGGGTACTCCAGAGTGAACAGCACGAGATGAAAAATAACACCAGTTTGCAATTACAAACTGCGTGCGGTTAAATAGAAAATGTTCTATCGGTCTGATGACGTTATTATCAAGGTTTAGTTGTTTGAGCTTTAAGAGCAGTTTTTTTTTTCACTTATTTTGTCGAAAGTCTTAGAGAAGTCGATAAAAATAGAATCAGTTAGTGACCTACAATCTAAAGGAACTTGAAGTTGGTGAATAAAGAATTACAGTTGTGTTTCGCAAGATCGAGTTTTGAGGAAACCACGTTGCGCGTCTGAAAAAAAAAGGAATGTGTTTCCAAAAATTATGTGACGTTAGTGGAAATAATGTGCTTTATTATTTTTCAAGGAATACTGGTTAATGATATGAGGCGGTAGTTTAAGGGTGAAATTTTACTACCTGACTTGTGTATCGGAACCACATTTCCGACCTGCCAGTCCTGCGGGGGAGCACCGTTATCGATGAATTGCTGAAAAATCTGTGCAAAAAACAATGACGAAATGGCACTGGTGCTTTTAAAATTAAGGACTAACTGAGTCAGAGCTAGGGCATGATGTTGTCTTCAGTGAATCAATAAGCTTAGAGATACCAGAGGGTGAAATAATAATAGGATCCATGATTAAGTAGTTGTAACTTGGTTGATGAGTAGTTGCCACGTCAGTATACCGTGTAAAGTTGTTGCAGCAAACGTTGCTCAATATTTCAGCGCAATCCGATTCGGCAATAGACATGTCATTTTTATCAATTAAATGCAACATGCTGTTGTGATTAGAATTATTGACGCGCCAAAACTTTTTTGGGTTGTCGGTTAAAATGAATGGTAAAATATGTTACTGGAAGTTAGCTTTCGGTTGTTTGAGGACCATTACATAGGCGATATTTGCTGTTTGATAATTGTTGCACCGATTGCTCAATGACGAATTCTTTGCAAGGTGATAGAGTCGCTTTTTTATTAGACAATCTTTTTAGATGACTGGTGTACCATTGCGAGCCAGAACGACATAAAATTTTATGCAGTGTAGTATGCTTCTCCGTTAGTTTATGTATTTTACTCAGAAAAGGGTTTCAATTTGACATTACGCTTCCGTTTTCAAAACCAATCGTGAAAAAGTTGAAATAATGGATCGTCTCGGCGTTAATCGCATCAAAATTAGCTCTGTTAACTTTCCAAATGCGCTTTGTTAGTTTTATTTTTTTGCTTAGTGGGGACAAAAAAAGCAAATGAAATAGCCTAATGATCACTTAATCTAGGCAAGTAAGACCAATCAGAGAAAGATCAGATTGAGTAGAAAGAATAAGGTCTAGTTTATTTGCACTCTCATTAGTTATGCGAGTAGGCTGAAGGGCAAGTTAAGATGAGAAAAAAAAGAACACAAGTCCAGAAATTTTTTACTTTGCGAGAAATATGGTGACAATGCAGGTGGATCAAGAGTCCATGATATGTTCGCGGAGGTACAGTCACCCAGTACTAGTATCGGTGGTGAAGGATACTGTGTCACAATGCAACCGAGAACATCGTGTAAGTCTGAAATAAAGGTAGGGGAATTATTGGGTGGTTGATAGCAAACACCTACAATTATTTTCTGATACCCGAATACAACGCATGCCCAGACGGTTTCTATTTCTGTCTCAACATTGATTGGGAATGATTTGAAAGTGTTGGATATGGCAAGTAGAACACCTCCTTCATGACGGTCAATGTGATCATGGCGATAAATAGAAAACCGACATGAATCAATAAATATCTCATCTTCGCGCACTTCATTGTTGAGCCAGGTTTCTGTTAGGGCGATAATGTCAGAGCGAGCAGTATCTAATAAGGAATGTAATGAATCGCGCTTGTTAATTACGCTTCTAGCATTTGACAACAATAAGGACGCACTGTGATGAAGTGAGAATACATCACGCCCCCCCCCCCCCGCAAAACCCTATGATAAGGCGGGATTTATATCTTGAGCGAAACATAAAGATGTAGCAGCTGATGCATCATGTAACAGACCGTTGTTAGCAGGTCAGTTGATAACTTTCACACCATTCATATCGGCATCATACACATAGTATGTCCTGTCCACAAACAGCTTATTCTATCGTAATCGAAAACGAGGACACTGGGTAAAACTTTTTCCAATTCCCGCAAATATTTTCTTGACAGGGGAGTACTCGGCGAGAAAATTTCGAATACAGGTACGTTGCGAGACCGCAGTTGTGATTTCGGAGATAATATGTTGTATTTTGTTTTCTACGAAGAAAACCTAATAACTCTAAACTATAGGCCGACACTTGAATGCAGAGTAAGCACATATACGATGCGTGCGTTCTATTGCCTCACAAAAGAGTTCATTGTGAAGGACAGTTGATAAAGCTGCTGAAACTTCTTGCTCGGTTTGGTCCCATGTTTCCCGAGAATCAGGAATAATATACACGAATAAATTGTGCCGCCTAGACCCGTCTTCTAGTTCGTGCAGACGTGACTGCACGCTGTTTCGTGCCAAACTGTTCTGCGAGTCGAGTGCAGAACAGTTTGACATATACCAATTCACGGTACGTGAATGAATGACGAAGGTATGTGACGGATGCAAACATGATAATCATAAGATGCGTGCCATGTAACAACACGACTACATGCTACGCTCATGATGCGCTGGCGGCCGTTTCGCTAGCTTCACTTATACCAAATTTGGTATTACAAGACGTGAATAGATGAAGAAGGCATGATACTAGTGCAAACATCATAAACATTGGATGCGTGTCATGTACCAACATGACTACATGCTACGCTCGTGATGCGCTCGCGGCAGTTTCGCTAGCTTCACGTGTACCAAACTTGGTGTTACGCGACGCGAACGGACGACATGTGTTAATGACACATACAAACATGATAATCACAATATGCGTGTCATCTAACAACATGACTACATTCCACACTCATGATGCGCTCACGGCCGTTTTTCTAGCTTCACACAATCAACATTTGGTATTACGTGACGTCAATGAATGATGAAGGTATGTGACTGGTGCAGACATAGTAATTATTAGATTTGTGTCATGTGATAACGTGACTACATGCCACTGTGAAGGCGCCAAGACATTTCCACGAGACGCGGTGCGTGGGCTCGCCTGCGTTCCTTTCAAAGCGCCACGCTGGCGTTGCGACGCCAGGCGCCGGTCCTGCCATATACTTGCAGGCGCGTGCCACGTTGCGTTGCTCTGATGCATGCGCGTTTAAGCACGTCCGGCGTCCCTCCGCCACGAAAAGAGAGAGACGCAGTGTTGTCTGGGTAACGCATCGGTGCGAAATGCAGCGTGTCGCATTTCGCACTGGTTGCCGTCGGGCCGCGCCGACGGACGCTGGTCGCACCGGTCACGCCTGGCGTCAGGCTATAGAGAGCTCGCGTTGTGCTACCGTAGCGTCGCTGTGCCCACTATGCGCGCGCGTCAAGGCAACATTGGAGTATCATGGCCTCTTAACGATGCGCTCACGGCCGTTTGGCTAGCTCTACATATACCAAATTTGGTGCTACGTGACGTCAATGGATGACGAAATATAAGACTGGTGTAAACATGATAACCCTGACACGCGTGTCATGTAAGAACGTAACAACATACCACTCTTATAGCACGCTCGTGGTCGTTTCGCTAGCTCCACATATAAAAAATTTGGTATCACGTGACGTGATGAGATGACGAAAATAACAACATATTCAAACATGATAATCTTAACACAGAAGTCATGAACGGAATCATTTACCTCCACCTCGTAACTTGTTGGTGATTTTAAAATGACTTATCAACCTTTCTCATTCGTGCTTCTTGTATCATCGATTCTTACGGTACGTAGGATCTGCCAATTTGTTCATAAAAAGAAACACGCGAACGCGTGGCCTGAGCGCTCCGACCGCTACTTGTACCGTGTTCAAGCGGAAGCGATAGCAACCACAGCCTCCATAATCGTAATCTTGTGGCGAGCAAAACAACCAATTTTTCGTGATATAAAACTGGCGTAAAAATTACAGCCCCATCCACATCCAGGAAATAACGCTGGCCTCTCACGTAATTGCCTTGAAAGGGAGGTGGTTGCTCCGGCCGCGGTCGCACCACAAGGGCCTGCGGGGTGTTCTGCCCGAACCAGAAGCCTTTTCACGTGCCACCCCAGAAAGCTCGAAATAGCGTGCGGCGATCGTGGTCCGTGAAGTGCTGTGTATAATTTTCGTACATTTTTGCGGTCGGGCAAAACTCCCTAGACTTTTTAGGGGGACCAAACGCTATTTTGAAACTCATATGGCGCCCGCGACTAAAGCAATGCCCGCAACAACCACGAACATTATTCTAAACCTCCCTATTTATGGGATAAGGAGGAAGAATAAGTGTCTTTTTAGAACTCCTATTTCTGCGGTATGTACTCTTTTAGTAAAACCGTCGGTTTTTAGAGGTGTCTCGCCTCCCCGTCTTACGGTGATAGCCACGGAACGTGCCAGAGGCCCGCCTGATCAGAGGTTCTCACACCCTTCTACCACAAGGAAGCGAGCTGGCTCCCCAAGGGACACCAATGACGCTTATTTGTATTCGATGTCGGAAGACGATACATCCAATGACGGCTTTATACCTGTCCGGGGTAAAAGGGCGAGGAGAAGGACTACCAATACATCAGCATCAGCATCAGCTCCTGCAAGTAGAGCGACTGTACAGTCAAGGCCTGCAGGCTGGCCGCACGTTATCATCTTCATGGCGGAAGATTTCTCAAGCAACTTGCGAATTCTGAACATCCACGTCTTTTCCGTTGCTCTGAAATGTGTGGTGCCCGATCTAATTCGGGACGTAAGAGTAAACACGAGAAACAATACTCTCGCCATTGATGTCCACGATGTGAGTGCGCTAGGACAGCTGCAGCAAACGACTGAGCTAGGTGGCATTAAAATGTGCCCCTTTATCCCGATGGATGATAAATCAATTGCCGGTGTTTTTATGACATCAACATTGCCTTTTCTAATGTTGGCTTGCCTACCCTCATCAAGCCTGCAACAGAGGGAACTGTCATTAAGCAAGTGCGGCGCCTTGGAAAAACGAGCTGCGTAAAAGTGTTTTTCAAAAGAGATTGCATACCGTTCCACGATAAAGTTGGACATTTCCGACATCTGGTTCGGCCATTCATCCAGAAGCCACTTCAATGTCATCAGTGATTCAGGCTAGGACAAGTCAAGGGCGTATTCCCGAACTCACGACTGTGTTTCCGTTGCGCTGAACCTCATGCCGAAGACGCCTGTCAGGCGACTACTTTGAAGTACGCCAACTGCAGTGGTCCTCACGCTGCCTTGTCGAAAAATTGTCCTCGGATCATAAAGGAGCGCGCGGTTCTCAGACAAATGGCCCGAGACAACTCGACACACAGGGAGGCAACCGAAGTCGTCCAGCGACGGCATCGATGTCGGCATCATCGGAAGTCTTCAAAGAAGGCACATTCTCTAAATGCTAGTCCTCACTCGTCAGTGGCACAACCCAGTAGCACCGCGAAAGGACCCACCACTTTTACGAAAGAAGCGGAGAAGCCTCCCTGTCTGGAGGAATGGCCCACGCTCCCGACCCACTCCTCTGCCAAGGGACCTCAGCAAGTTGCGGCCACACCAGAGCCGTCTCCAGCCATGAAAGACTTGCCTAAAACAGATCGTCAAGTGATCTCGGTGCTGCGTTCCCTCATAGAAGCCATCCGAGCGATATTGTTCGACATGAACGCAGCATCTGCTCGAAGCGCACTTGGTGTATTGGACGCCCTAAGCCCAGTGCTTTAATCTCTCAACTAGGAAGATGGCTACTCTCACCTCATCATTCTGTGAAGTAGTCAAGGCTGCTTCTGTCATCTAATGGAACGCCAGAGGACTAAAATCACGCCTTTCAGATTTTCGTCAGTTTGTGTTCACGAACGTGTTTCCACTAATCGTCATTTGTGAACTCAATTTGTCGTAACCAATAGGAATTTCAAGATACGAAGCTGTCATGTCTTCAACAAAAGGTGCTTGCACCAAGACCATCGTATTTTTTGTCGTGAACTGACGTATGTTGTGCAACCGATTGCGCCTCACAATGACAATCAGTATGTCTGCATCACTGTGAAAAAAAAACTCATGTTTACTCTCATAGGCGCTTATATATCGCCGTCAAATAATCTCAATTCCAGGAGATCAGCTGATATTTTAAGAGTGTGTCCTGCACCATGGGTCATCATAGGTGATTTCAATGCGGACCATCATGCATGGTGAAGTACGCGGACAAATGCAAGAGGACGCAGGTTAGCAAAAATCGCCTACAACTATAACCTTACTCTCCTAAACGATGGTAGCCCCACTTTCCTTCGCGGGTTGACAGACGGCAGCTGTCTCGACCTTGCTCTTGTCTCCAACTCCCTCGTGAGATACGTCAAGTGGTTTCCAAATGTTGAGACACGAGGAAATTATCACCTTCCAATCTACCTTAACATCAAAGGCTTGTCTGGTTGTGGTCCACGGACGACCATTCAAGCCGTCCAATAGACCAACTTCAAATCTGACATGGGAGATGCTTGAAGCGATGGCCTACGATCTGGGTTAGAGCAAACAATTTAGAGCACAATGCAAAACGCCACTCGCACGGTGACCATATCTTCCACACGAAACGACTTTCAGACAGAGTTGGAGCGACTCCGAGCACTTCGATGCCAGGCAGAGTGTTGGTATCGGCGAACAAAATCAATTCAGGACCTTAGGGCAACAAGGAGGATGCAAAAGATGATTCGGCGTCGCATGAATAGATTAGCGTCACTACGATGGACAAAGTTTCGCCAGTCGCTAGACCACCGCAAGCCACTCTCGCACATTTGGAAAACGGTGCAATGTATGTGTCACCCTACGGGACAGCGTTTTCTATTCAAAGCACTCGCGCTGTTTCAAGTGAGGCAAGACATCGATGTCGCAGAAGATTTCTGTGCGCAGATCACCAACCAAGCCACTCGTCCAGAATCTCCAGTGAAAGGTGACGTCCCCTGTTGCCGTGACTACCACATGGTCGTCCCTCTTACAATGCAGAAGCTCGAGGTGGCACTAGGTCTGTGCAGGCGTTCAACTTCTCCGGGCCCAGATGGTATTCCATACCGAGCCTTGCGCAACCTTGGGGAAGGGTCAAGGAGAGAACTGTCAAGCCTTTACTACGTCTCAAGGAAGGATGGCAGCGTTCCTGACCACTAAAAAATAAGGCGCTTGCTACCCATCTTGAAGCAGGGTAAATCCCCACTCAAGCTCGCCTCATAGCGCCTAATAGCACTGGCCAGCTGCGTAGGGAAGACAATGGAACGGATTATACAAGGCCGCCTTGAGTGTTATCTTGTACACTACAAGATTTCTACAAATTCCATGGCTGGTTTCCGACGCAAAAGCTCCTCCTTTGACAATGTCGTTGATCTATTTTTGTACGTTCAGCACGAAAAATCCCGTGAGCGATAATCTACAGCTTTGTTTCTAGATGTGAAAGGTGCGTATGATAATGTGCTACATGAAGACATTTTGGGTGCTCTTGCAGTGGTTGGCCTTGGTGGTCGAGTTTTTCGGTAGATTTAGAGTTACCTGGCTGAAAGATCATTCTTTGTGTTACCAGAAGATAGTCCAACTACGTGATGCTATACTTCCAAGGGTGTTCCTCAAAGCGGAGTTCTTATCCCGACGCTATTCATTCTTGCACTAATTGGCCTTGCTGAATACTTGCCAAGTAGCATTAAAATCTCGATATACGCAGACGACATCTGTGTCTTGTCTTCGGTAGTCACACGTCCTCAGATACATTCTCGGCTTCAAGGAGCAGCAACTATGATTGCCAACTACTTGTTAATACAAGGTCTTAGCATATCACCAGAAAAATGCGCGCTGGTGGCCTTCACTCGCAAAGCAATGATCCCTTATGTCATTTTAATCTGTGGGTGACCAATTTCTTACGCCAGAACTCACCGGTTTCAGGGCATTATTATTGATAAGGACCTTTGTGGCAGTTCGCATGTAGCTTATATGAAGAAGTGCCTGACCGCTATTTCCCAATCGTTGAAGTTTCTGGTGCAGAAGACGTGGGGGATGTCAGTAAACGCAATGATGAAACTCTACAGAGCCCTATTTTTCGGTTTCCTGAGACATAGCTTGCCCGTGCTTAGCAATACCTGCAAGACTAATGTTCGTGTTTTACTGGCAGTACAAGCCGTAGCACTGAGAGTGTGCCTTGGTCTGCCCAGATGTACGTCAAGAGAGGCAACAATTGCGATTGCTGGTGACTATTCGATGCAAACTCACATTGTTGTAAAGACCTGAGAACGCACATCAGACACTTCGCACGTGCTCTCTGTCATTAACTTGCACTGTTGCACCCATTGCCATGATGGAACTTTACAAAAAAGAAATGCGCAAGATGAAAGAGGGCGCTGGCACAAGCTTCTTCTTGAGCATTGTTGAAGCCTCTGAAAGAGATGATCTACAAGCAGCATTCCTTTACGACGAGGAAAAAATATCACAGCATATCCACGGACTGAATGATAATGGGTGGGGCGCAGCGTACGTCAGTCCATCCACACTTCCGTTGTTCGTTTGTTCTTGCTACCATCCATTAATTCGTGCGTCCATGCAACCGCCCGTGCGTCCACCCATCCGTGCAGTTGTGCATCTGTCCATCTGTCTGTCCATTCATCCATCAGTACCTTTCGTGCACCCATTTATGTGTCCGTTTATGCATCCATCCATCCGTTCATACGTCTGCCCATCTGTGCTTCCTTTCGTGCGTCCGTCTGTTCATCCGTGCCTTCATTCGTGCATCCACCCCAGCGTTCTTCCACGAGTCCGTCCGCCCATCAGTCCTTAAATCTAGTGAACAAGTGCGCCCGTGCTGGTCGTCTAGCCCAGCCGTGACCGCTGCAAGTACAGCCATCAGGCATCTTTTCATCATATAGTATTCATCATATCGATGTGCCGCCATCCAGTGGACAGTCTATGTACTAAAAGAAGGTGGCTACCTGCAACTACTAGCACTAGAGCTACTACTAGCACTAGTCCTACTACTACTACTACTACTACTACAACTACTACAACTACTACTACTACTACATACATCGCGCGCGCACAAACCACGGCATAAGATGCTTTGCCCCTAAATTGATTGTGCTCCTTAGCATAAGTATAGCCCCACCGCGGTGGTCTAGTGGCTAAGGTACTCGGCTGCTGACCCGCAGGTCGCGGGTTCAAATCCCGGCGGCGGCGGCTGCATTTCCGATGGAGGCGGAAATGTCGTAGGCCCGTGTGCTCAGATTTGGGTGCACGTTAAAGAACCCCAGGTGGTCAAAATTTCCGGAGCCCTCCACTACGGCGTCCCTCATAGTCATATAGTGGTTTTGGGACGTTAAACCCCACAAATCAATCATTAGCATAAGTATAACATATTTGTTTTCTAGTTCCTCATAAAACTACACGGATGCCATCTACTTTGTCACATCTTTATTAATTTATTCCACCAACAACTGTCAGCTGTTGGTGAATCCTGGAACGAGGTGGCTACATAGTACATTCACCCGGGACGACCAACACACACCTAAAAGAGCTTCGCCCATAAAAAAAGTCCCAGCATATCTACAGACTGATTGAGGATGAGTGGGGCGAAGCATCCGTGAATGCATCCGCGTTTCCGTCTGTCTGTTCGTTCTTGCTTCCATCTGTCCATGCGACCGTCCGTGCGTCTGTTTGTGCATTCGCCGTCTGTGCGTCCATCCGCCCACGCGTCCTTTCATTCATGCGTCCATCCGTACGTGCGTGCGTCCATCTGTGCGTCCATCTATGCGTGCATTTCTGCGTTCGTTCTTGCGTCAACCCGTGCATGCGTTCATCAGTGCCTCTGTCCATCCGTCCATGCGTGCCTTCATTCATCAGTGCGTCCGTCTGTGCGTCAATCCATGCATTTGTCTGTCTGTTTGTCTGTCCTGCAAT
The DNA here is from genome assembly GCF_043290135.1 of Rhipicephalus microplus. Taxonomy (NCBI): domain Eukaryota; kingdom Metazoa; phylum Arthropoda; class Arachnida; order Ixodida; family Ixodidae; genus Rhipicephalus; species Rhipicephalus microplus. The sequence goes on from NC_134702.1 coordinate 249,318,634, forward strand.
TACCCTTGCGTCCGTCCATCTGCCCACCTGTGAACACTCCAAGTACCGCCATCTCACATCTTTTCATCATATTTTTATCGTATTAAAGGGACGCCACCCAGCGGACATTCTAAACGAGAGGTGGCTAAACGAGAGCCTAAACGAGAGGTGGCTGCTACTACGACTGCCACTATTATTACTACTACTACGACTACTACAACGGCTGCTGCTACTACTACTACTACTACTACTACTAGCAGTACTACTACTACTACTACTACTACTATAATTACTACATGTATCACGGACGCACGACCCACGTCATAAGGAGCTTCGCTCCTAAAACTATGGACTATATATGAACCATCTCCCTGAAGGGAACCCTGATGGGATGGGGAGCAGCAGCGATGCACACGGCGTTGACCCGGTTGAAACGGGCTTCGATGCGGGTGCCGGAAGAACTGATTAGAGCGAGATGCTGTGTGGCGCTTACTCCAGTAGACGTTTCTTTGAAACGCAAAGACATCGCAGATGGGACGCGTTGGGGAAGCTTGCTCTCAACTCCCTTGGCTCGCGTCTTGTCAGTGTTACCCGCGCACCCTTGGTGTTCTCGAACGCGATCGGTGTTCTTTACTCGCAAGTCGTTGGTGTCGCTGGTCTTCCATTTTCGACGCTTGCGTTTGGCTTTCCTGGCTAGCGCGTCGTCGATGTTGACGTCGCCATTCACGAACGCGATCGGCTTCGCTAGTTCTGACAACGTCGGTGACAGCCGGGAAATGTGCGCGCACACTAGCGGGAAGCATGTCGCGATGGCGCCCGCCCATTGGTGCGATCGCGCGGTAAGCAACGGCGCGCTGTCCACATTCTCGGCGCCGTGAGATTCTTGAGGAACGCGCAACACGTGCAACCGCCGGCTCACGGTTTCTCACTGACAGGAGAGAGGTGGCCAGGGTGAGATGATGCCCACGTGAGTAGTGGGCTCGAGCGTTGCGAGCGATAAACAGGGTGAAGTGAGTGAGATATTACACGAGGCGAGGCGCGGCAGGCGATTGAGAGAGACGTTACCGCTCAGGGCTAAAAGGGCGTGAGCTAGTTGGCACCTCTTCAACACCTGCGGTGAGAAGAGTGGTGTGCGGAGGGACCAAGTTACGCAGGCTAGTCAATGAGCTGCTTGGTATTAAAACTATTCAAGGTAGTGAACATCGTGGTCGCAGGCTACTATGCGATATTCCACCCGCTTTCGTAGCATTTCAACAAATACTTATTAAGGTATGCGATCCGAGCTCCTCTTTTGTTAAACGTGCAGGCCTACTTTGCAGAGGTACCTTGGTATGTTGACCGGGCAAGTGGTAATCATGCCAGTCGTGACACGCAGGCTTGAATCGGATGTGGAGACTTTACTTTTTCCTCAATCAAGAGCCTAATCGTGGTAGAAAGGTATGTAAAGCAACGGCTAATATACGACAAGCAGCGTGCCGCTTTTATAGGCAAGTCGAGAAGAGCCCTGCGCTGCACTGTTTTATGGTCACCCAACATGGCGATCTCATCAATTCTTTACTTTGTTTTCCCTCTGTTGCCTAAGCAACCGCTTTACGATTCCTGTGACATGCTTCTTCACCAAAGTTTGTACCTAGCTGAATCAATTCGACACGTCATCGAGTAGGCAGAAGAAATGGGCTTTGAGGGCGTGTGCATAGTGTCAGATAACCACAAAAGCAATGTTTCTGCAATGGACATCCTATCCAAAGAATCCATCACTCTACATACATTAGATCAGTGCAGGCGCCAATAAGTTGTTTAGTCACCGTGAAATTATAAAGAATTGGATGTCGCAGTTTGTGCCTAAGTGTATGGGTGGCAACAAGAATTTCAACAAAAAAGGAAGGCGAAGTGATTCGTTTACAGAACACGCCTCACTCGTCTTTGTGTTTTTCTGAATTTTTCGCTGCAGTTGTGGGGTCTATCGCCCTCTATATCGCTGTGATGGATGTTCAACCTCATGGGGCACCGTCCGAGTCCGCTTCGACCGCGGGGACTGCTTTGAGGAAGAGAGGAAACGCGGCTAGTGAGAGTTAGGACACTGAGCTGCACTCCGCATCAAGCGACGAGTCCTCGGTCGACGGCTTCTAACCCGTCCTGTAACGCAAGGCTAAACGACAGATCGTCTATGCATATTCGGCATCAAGCACGACCACCGTAAAAACTGCCCCTCAGCGATGGCCTCACTCTTTCCTGGTTGTGCCACTGAAGGCTACCGACAGTCTACGCGGGCTGAACAGGCAAGCGCTCTCTAGGTATCTCGAGAATATTACGCCAAATGAGATCAAAGAAGTACGACTAAACGCAAGAAAGAACATCTTGGCTATCGATGTGTTGAACCCACGTGCGCTGAACGCGCTTCAGAAAGTAACGCAACTGGGTAACATGAATGTCAAGTCTATAATACCAGCTAATAGCACCACTTCGACAGGAGTCATTTATGACATCACCACTGAAATTCCAAACTCGGATCTCTCAGTGCTGATAAAACCGGCAAATGAAGATAACGTCATTGTGAATGTCGGCCGCCTTGTTAACACACATTGTGTGAAAATTACGTTCAAAAGGGACTATATCCCCTCCCGTGTGAAGGTAGGCCACTTTAGTCATCAGGTCCGACCATTTATTCTAAAACCTATGCGATGACATAAGTGCCAGAAGATCGCTCATGTGCAGGCTGCGTGCAGGAACTCGAAAGTGTGCCCCCTATGCTCAGAACCACACTCCGAGGACAAATGCAGCGCAACCATACTAAAGTGTCCTAATTTTCAAGGTGCCCACAGTGTATCTTCCAAAGACTTTTCACGCATAAAGAAGGAGTTTAGTATTCTTAGACAAATGGTGCGAGACAGCTCTACTACAAAGAGGCCACGGAAAAAGTCCGGCGAAGACGACGCCGTCACCATCGAAGGTCTTCGCGAAGAACACAGTCAACTACAAGAAGTAAGTCAACGCATCTGGGAACGGCGCCCACTACAGGGTACACCGTGGCGAACGCAGTCGATAGAAGAGAGAATACAAGTAGATATCTTTCTACTGAAGAATGGCCGCCACTTACGCGCGCGTGACTTGTGGAAGAACCACATCAGAAGCCGCCTTCATCAGAGCAAGCTGCGACAACAAAGGAGCAGCGGAACTTGGTTATGCAAGTGATTGGTCTTCTACGACCCATAATAATGCCATTCACACGGTGTTAAACAACATGCGCACAACGTCATCCAGAAGTGCACTTCAAGTACTGGATGTTTGAGTTCAGTACTGGCAGCTCTTGAGTAGATAATGGGCCACCAGCCACTGTCTTTCAGGGAAGAGGTAAAAAAATCAACAATTTTTCAGTAGAATTCACGAGGACTGAAATCACGCAATGCAGATTTCCGTTGGTTCATTTTCGCCAATGGGTTTTCCCTCATCATAATCTGCGAGCCAAATTTTTTAAGCGCTATCAGACTCTCCGTATACGAATCATTTATGTCGGCTTGTTATAGTGAAAACAGCGAGGTCCTGCTGTTTATTCGCCGTGACCTGACTTATATTCTTCGGTCTGTGCCACATCACAACAATAACCAATATATATGTTTAACAGTGAAGAAAAGGGGTCTTACCGTCACTGTTGTCGGTGCCTACCTGTCGCCATCAAGTATATTTGACCATAGAAGACTAGGACACATCATATCATCCACTCCTGGCCCATGGGTCATCATCGGAGACTTTAACACCAACCATACGCTATGGGGGAGCCCGAAGATCAGCGCAAATGGTACAAGTCTGATAAATTTTGATTCAGACAACGAGCTGTGCTTGTTAAATGATGGCAGCCCAACTTTTTTACGTGGCCCGGGATACAGCAGCTACCTTGACTTGGATTTTGTTTCTCGAAGTCTCGTCAGGTGTGCCGGATGGTTTGCGGACATAGAAACACATGTAAGTGACCACGTTCCTACATATTGCAAGATCAGAGGATTATCACCTTGCAAGGTACGCGAAACGGTCCAAAGAGTGGACTGGACCAAATTTGAATCACTCATGGGAAAACGCTGTCAAGAGAACACCTCACTTGACTTAGAAGAGGAGATCAAGTCCACAGTGCAAGACACGAGGTGCACCCTCACATGCTCTTCGACAGTAACCGAATTTAATCTCAAATTGGAAAGACTACGGGTTCTCCGTCAACGAGCGGAACGAAGGTACCAACGCACGAAAGCAATTGACGATTTACGAATCGCTAAACGTCTTCAGAAGAAGATACAGCACCGCATAGACAAGCTAGAGTCACTACATTTGGCAGCCTTCTGCGCATCGTTAGATCCCCGCAAGCATTTATCACACTTGCGGAGGACAATAACAGGGCTGCGGACAGCTCCCATTCAGTGGTCTCCATTCAAGGCTCTAGCCCTCTCTCAACAGAGATTGGAGGCCGACGTGGTAGAAGAGTTCTGTGCTAACTTATCTGGTGAGCTCACAGAACCCAACATCTTCCCGCTCTCAAGTGGGGGCACGACATCACGCGATATCCACATGGACCCATTTTTTTATTCATCAGCTTAAGGCCGCACTGGCTTTGTGTAGACGGACATCAGCACCCGGGCCTGATGGAATATCATACAGAGCACTGTGTCACCTTGGTGAGTGTGGAGTGTGCGAGGAGTGCCCACCCCGAGATATACAATGACTCGTATATACAATATTCTATACAATGATTCGTATATACACTGATTCATATGTACAATGATTCCCACCTAAATGGAAGACCAGCCGTTTGGTTCCATTACTGAAGCCTGGCAAGTCACCCTTGGTGCTCACATCGTACCGACCGATTGCACTGGCTAGTTGCTTGGGCAAAGGGATGGAGAGGATGGTACTAGGACGTCAAGAATAGTTCCTGGAGCATCACAACATCTACCCGGACGCTATGACGGGTTTTCGCCGCGGTCGGTCATCACTTGATAGCATCGTAGACCTGGTCAGCTACGTGCAACACGAAAAAGGCCGTAAGCATCTCTGCGCTTCCTTATTTCTTGATGGTAAAGGGGCGTCCGATAACGTCACACAAGAAGCTGTCCTCACCGCTCTCAAGGAGGTAGGAGTGGGCGGTCGGATGTTTCAGTGGATACGCGGTTATCTCTCTGAGCGATCCTTTTTCGTGAGAACAGAGAATGGTGGCGCTTCGCTACATTACAGCCACCGTGGTGTTCCCCAGGGTGGCATACTTAGCACTGTACTATTCAACCTGACACTAATAGCTCTCAATGAGTAACTTCCAAGTACTGTCAGATTGTCAATGTACGCGGACGACATCTGCGTTTGGACGTCTGCAGTAACACGTCTACAGCTGCAAGCGCAAATTCCGAGAGCTGCCACTCAAGTTGCTATTTACCTCCGTCAACGAGGTTTTTAAATTTCCTCTTAGAAATGTGCATTTGTGGCATTTACGCGCAAACCAATGCAGAACTACAGCGTTCTGATGAACAGCGAAAGGATACGTCACCTCCGATCATACAAGGTCCTAGGTGTTATATTTGACAGAGACCTATTATGGAGCCCAAATGTATCATACATGAAAAGGCGACTGACAGGCATCTGTCATTTGTTCAAGTTTTTCGCTGGAAAAAACTGGGGAATGTCCACAGCTGCTATGTTGCGACTATAAAGCATTCTTTTCCTTGGATTCCTTCGGTACAGCCTACATGCGTTAACCAACGCAAGTAAAACAAGCACACGAATGCTTTAAAGTGTACACGCTCAAGCACTCCGGATTCGTTTAGGCTTGCCCCAAAGCGCATCAACAGTGGCAACTATCGCCATCACATGGGACTATTTAATCAAGACCCACATTAATGAAGTGCTGAGGGCACATATACGACCCCTTGCTCGAACTTCTCGACATCGCCTAGCCTCTCTACCAGTGAACCGACCATGCACATCTTACTGCAAAACAGTGACTGCACATGGTGAGTCGATCCCAACTTCGTTCTCTCCTGCAGCTAGACCTGTGACTCCGCCATAGTGCCTCGCTCAACCAATGAATAATATTAACATTCCTGGCGTCCAGAAAAAGGCCAATTTGTCGTCACCGGATCTTAAACAGCTCACACTACTTCTCTTGTATGAGATATACCAAGACTCCACACATATATACACTGACGGATCGGTTCGGCCGGACAGCACTACAGGAGCAGTAGTGATACCAAGGTTGGCCACGACAATTAAATTCAAGGCATTTCACGCAACAACATCAGCGGCAGCCTAATTGGCAGCACTTCGTGCCACGTTGCATTTTGTCGTTTATCAACCTACACGCAAGTGGACTATTTTCTGCGACTCGAAGGCGGCAGTGCAGTCTCTACTATCAACCTTACGCCGTGGACCACACGAGCAGCTGGTACTAGAGATAGCAGAGGTTGGATAGCAGAGATAGCAGACGCTGGTACTAAAGATAGCACCACCTGACTGAGAAAGAGCACCAAATTACATTTCAGTGGTTACCCAGTCACTGCGCAATCATCGCCAATGGATGTACTGATCAAGCTGCCCGCTCAGCCCCCACAGAAGAACATAAACTACCACTACCACTTTCCAGGACAGATGCTGCACGAAAGCTCCGCAGGCTTGCTCGCCAGCAAACCACGTCACAATGAAATCAGCCACACTTCAAGCATGCCCGACTGTACTCGCTTGACCCTACGCTAAGTCTTCAAGTCCCGTCGAGGATTTGCCCAGCAGACCAGACCCTGTTATGTAGGCTGTGGTTGGGCGTTGCGTTTACCAACGTGTACGCTTTCCGCATTGGGGTGGCCGACACCGCGGGCTGTGGCCACTGTGGCAAAGAAGAAACGATCCAACTTATTCTTTGTGACTGCCTAGAGTATAGTAAACAACGACTATGCCTTCGCAAGGAACTCAGCAAATTAGATATTCAAACTCTGTCGGAGCAAGGAATTCTACAATATCGACAAGATGCAACTTCACGGAAGGCCCTGAAAGTGCTACTACACTTTTTGCGATCGACCGACTTTACTGAACGGTTGTAGCTAGGATGCCTATCCTGTGTGCGGTTTTGTTTTCACATGAGTGCGCGTGTTTTTTTTTTTTATTTCTCTATATACCCCCTCTTTCTTGCCCCTATTTCCCCGCCCCCAGCGCTGGGTAACAAACCAGATGCCAATATCTGGTTAACCTCCCGGTTTTTCCTTTCTCTCTCTCTCTCTCTCTCAACGACATTTTAAATTACTTGTAAGAAATGTAGCAAAGTTCAGAGGTAAAGCCGGTAAGACTTTTTACGCTTTGGCACTTGTGATAATGTAACATCCGAAAGTTTGGCGTCAACACCGCAGTTAAAGTTTTTGGTGTGAAGCTCCTTAAGCCGTGCTTCCGCGGTGCGTGTAGTAGTAGTTATTTCACCCTTCCTAGCAAAAAGCAAAACAAAGGGGGGGAATTAAATCTCAGATTATCGCACACTGGCCTCTTCCTCAACTGGAATTTATCCAACAAGACTGATCTCGGCACATATCCCAGCAGCTCTTGAGGCAGCGCGACCACTTCGATAGCATAGACCATACGTCGTGACGTTGCTCCTTGTTACGGCATACGCATGAAATGAATCATATCAAGTGGCTAGCAGTTATCACGAGTCCTCATGCGGGGCCACACTGTAGGCTGACTAAGGGATGCATTACGCCTCGTTTGCGCTTAGTCTAAAAGTCTGCGAGCCTATGTAATAACAAATACCGGATGAAGAATAAACCTCCACAAAACAGGTGGAAGAAAATGAAGACAAACAATATCGTCACTCAAACTCAAAACTAATTTTAAACACTACGCGAAGTAAGAATATGTGTTACCTAACATTTCAGCATTTTTAACATTTGCACAATTTTGTGAATGTACAAGATTTACCACGTATTTGTTTTCTTGAGTGCATACAGAAGAAAAACATGAACATTTTTCATTATTTTTTACTTGCCGCAACAACATTTCAGACACTAATGCGATTGAGGAGAATTAGAATGAAACAACTAAGAGCTGCCTTAAGTACACTATATACAGGAGCACTCTGAAGCTCATGACTTAGGGCAGGATCTATCAAAGGCTCAACGTAGGCATGGAACCACATAATTTCACGTTTTACAAGCTTCGAATGACCACACGAGTGATTTAGAGCAGGCATCGCAGACCGGCGATCATATCGGTAGTAAATATGCTTTTCTAGATGAACAGGCAAACGTCTATAGGCTGCGTTTTTTAATCTTTTGGACATGAAAGGTCGACAGAAGACCCCTGCCTTCAGTATGACTGCGTGCTATGACTCAGTCAGAAGTCACTGCAGAACATTTTCTTACAAAAAATTGAAGTAGCCGTCAATATGTCAGATGATTGCTGCACCTGATTGCAGTTAAATAACGGTGTGTCCATCTTTCTCAGAAATATCACTTAATGCTGCAGAGACAGCTGACATATAGGGGGATTTTAATGAGACATCTGCTATAAGCCTTGTCTAGGAAAAATGAAATGAAAAGTGAATATGGAGATATTAGTACGATGGGTGGCTGATATGTAGTGGAGTTATTAGTTTCATATCAAAATTATGAGTTAGTACACTTTCTAGGGAACGACATTATTTTCATTTAGAGAAGCTAAGGCACATCTGTGAAGTTTTGCACCCCGAAGATTAGGTCAAGGCTTTTTTCGAGAGTGGACTGAGTACCAAATGTTTTTATATTGTGGCAAATAGTAGTCATTGGAGAAAAACTTAGGATGAAATGATGGTGGCAGATTTCATAATATATCGCCGAAAATTCCCAGGTTTCATGTGCCATAGAAATCGTTTCATGCAAAGTGTATAAAAGGAAAGTACTTTTTTGTTAAGGAAATCTGCGAAAGTGTGCCAAGGTCACATATGTTTTATAACCAGTTGCGTACAGCAGGTGAATGACGCCAAGCCCAACAATAGTGGGCTAATCAGGGTGAACACGGGAAGCTCCTCAGACAAACTGGCTGACGTTTTGAAAGCAGGACCTATCTTTGTCAAAGGCGCCGTGTCATCCTTGTCGCGTTAGTTTTAAGTAGGTTAGTAGTGACGTCATCTCCTGGTGGTGGCGCGTGTCTCTGTTGATAATCGCCGTCTGAAAAAAATCATAAAGCAGATGAGGGGAGTCCTCGATTTATATGCGGTTAGTCGGTACTGATTCAATGTGTTCTTGAAAGGAGGGGTAAAAAAGGAAAAGAAAAAAACACGCAACGTAGGAGCGATATGCTGCAAAGCGGTGACCACTTCGGACAGGAACGAACGAAAGAGCTTAAAAATTCGAAGCCAGCAGATGGTCACCACGTACAGCCCCTACAAAGGGTTGCCGACGACAAAGGCGTAAGCCTGTTTCCGAATATCTACGGATGGGATGCACAAGAAGAAAGCCATTACAAACAAGGGAAGAAGCAGGTGGCCTACTTTTAAATAATGAAGCAGTTACAAAGAGCCGGAGAAGCAGGTGGCGTACATTTAAATGCCAAGATGTCGAAGGTAAGCGATACCGGGTTGGGTCTGAAGAGCACGAGTTTAATCAGGATGGTCGTTGGCGATTATTCGAAAGGAGTTGACTCTGCATGGCTTGAGTGCCGTGCAGACTACTTTGGCTCAATTCCTGCTGAGATAGTATCACAAATTTTTTGAATTAGTCCAGTGAACGCTGCAGATATCTATTTTCTAGACTCTTGCTTTTAAAGTGCCAACGTTTGTTCTCGCCATTCTTCAGTAGATATAAAGTGTCAGACACCTGTGATGCATACCTACATTCCGTGGCCCCTGGTATACGGGGTGTTCCATAGGTATCTGCAGAAAGAGTTTGGCATCATACTCAAAGAAATTTTCAGAAGATTTTTGTCATGACAAGACAGCATCAGATTTAGCGACAAAACCAGACTAAGCATCAACGTAGATGCCTTTACGAAAAACGATGCTGTATCTGTCGAACACCAACAATCATTGTATAAGCTCTCTTATATCGATGTACTGAAAGCACTTCACCACTTTGGTAAGGACACGTTTCCCTTTCGTGTTATACCGATTCCTATTACGAAAGAATTAACCTTGTTTGCTTTTTTTTTCTTCCCCATGTATCGATGTGTCACCCCGAGCTTGAAGCAGCCATGTTTCTTTGGTTTATTCCTGCCAGCAACGTTCTTGCAATCATACACGCTATGAAAAGCGGACGAGGACCCAAACATTCATTGATTTGTTGGGTTTAACGTCCCAAAACCACTATTTGATTATGAGAGACGCCGTAGTGGAGGGCTCCGGAAATTTTCACCACCTTGGGTACTCTAACGTGCACACAAATGTGAGTACACGGGCCTACAACATTTCCGCCACCATCAGAAATGCAGCCGCCACAGCCGGAATTTCATCCCGCAACCGGCGGGTCAGCAGCCGAGTACCTTAGCCACTAGACCACCGTTGCGGGGCAAGAGGAGCGAAAGAGAAAAATGACTTATTCATAGAGAGGCAGCTATAGGCCTCCCATTGTCAGCGTGAATGATTGTTGAGAACGCGCACTCGTTTTAAAAGAGCCTTTTTTTTATTTCACCTGCTTGTTGTTCACTAGCTTTCCCCATTTCGGAAGGGTCAATAGACAGAACAAGCTTGCCACGTCCATGACATTCAAGAAACTACATCTCGCGTCTATCGTCGCCTATTTAGTAAATTAGATTGTAGACTGCTCTCTTTGCACTAGCCAGTTAGCTTCAGGTCAATGGTGAGAGCGCTTGTGGCGACATTTTTGTAGCGCAACGGGCAGAGTGTGACGTCTACTAGTGCAAGAGGTGCAGGGAGTACAAAAGCAGACACAAGAGATAAGAAAAGACACCTCCAACGCCATATTACATTCACTGCATAACTTTGTTTACGTTATCGAGCAAAGATGTATACAAGAAAATTAGATACATAAAGCTTCATATTTGGCAAGGCACGCTGAAGCTAACACAAATTTCGAGAGCAAAACATGAGACCTTCGCCAAACGACAACACAGGATGATAGTAGCAAAATGGATATGTTTTTGTCGTGCTTGTGTTGTGTCGTATTCTTTTGCAATGAAGCGTTTAAAATTCGCCGTAGTTAAAAAAATGCCCCCACCTCTCCTAAGGGAATCGTGAGAAAATGCGGAGGCATTGCTCAGCATTCATAAAGGGGTTTCACACGTGAAAACCCAGTGTTAGAAGAATATTGTTTTCTTTTTTATTATTACAAGTTGCAGCCAATAGCGCCTGTGCCTCAGGTGGCATTTTTCTGTCGTGATATGCGTTTTCAGCTCTAGTAGCTAGCGTGCATGGTTAAGAAAATCCTATGAAAGAAACAAAACAGCCTTCTCAGCTCGGCGTTGCCGTTTCACAGCGGCGCTTTGAGCACACATAACCAGATGCTCTCAAGAGGCTCCACGCCATTAAACGATCGGGAGTGAAGTGCGAGTGGACGGGGAAGTGGAGCAGGTAGGGGAGAGAGTGAACGGCGACAAAAAGAAACAGTGAGGCACTTCACCTACCGTCTCCTACGCTCTCTCGCGCTACCTGCTCCGGTTGCTAGTGGCTAAAACGAGCGCACGCGCGCACCCGAAGCTGTTGCTATGGAAGAGGATGTCGGAGTACGGGCCCCGACGGACACCTGACATAGCCCGACTAATAAATGCATTTGCATTTAAAACGGATTAAGTTTGCAATAAGTCTTAGCTCCCGTCACCTCATAATGGCAAAAAAGAAAAAAACATTGCGACAAAAAATTGAGTTTAAAAGGCTGAAAATGGATGGTCACAAAGGAGGACTGGAGTAAAGTGCGACAAGAAGCTCCCAAGAATGGTGAATACCACATATCAGTGCTTCAAGTATTTTTGAGTGATGTTTAAATACCAGAAGTGGAAATTTTTATTGATAATGCCATGTGAACAACTCAAAAATAATTGCAAAGTTTTAAGTAGTTATTAGGTTAGGCTCCTGAACTGACCGCGAAGAACGCAGTGTGTAACCACACTTTTGACTCCTTTGCAACCATCCGATAATACTGATTTCGGCTGTTCACTCTTGGAGTATGTCTAGAGCACAATGTTGGCCACAAAGGCACGATTTTTCGAAGAAATCGGGCAATTCGCTGGCTTGTAATCATTTACACACAATTGCCCACAGGTAGCTAGGAATTTAGGCAGGGGTAAATCTAGCGCAAGCATTTGCCACATCATGTACGTCAGCACAGCAGACGGACGCAAAGAACATCGTTCTATTTAAAAGGCAAAAGTTACACGGTTGGCATATACGACACAGAATAAGTGTGAAAAATACATATTCCATGTCATGGTAAGTCCGTAAAAGTTTAACGTTGACCCTTGTTACAGCACACCCGAACCGATTCATTTTCTTTCCTGCTTCCTGCAGAAATGCCTGAAGAATTTCCACGGGGACCTTGTCAAGAATCGCCGCAAGACCTGACGTAGCTTTAGAAAAGAACAGAGTGCTGTTATTCATTAAGAAATTGCCATTCAACAATTGTTTTTTTTCCTGTTCCGCAGTAATAAATGAAACATTTTGAAGCTCCGTTTGCTCTGAAGAACCAGATGGAAGAGAGTATTCCAAGTGACTCTAAATACTTTTGGAACATCGGAATACTTTTCTGCGTTTTCAGAGGGTTTGTATTAGTTCGGCCGCCACCACCTTTATCTCTTCTCCAACATCGATCACTGTAAACACATTTTAGCCAAAATACTTTGTTTTTATCATTCGACATGTCCTTTACCACTCAAGTCTTAAATGTAAACTCCCTTAGCAGGAGTTATTTTACTCGAATAAGTGTTTCTGACTCGAATAATCATACATAGAAAATTAACGTCGCACTAAGGTGAAAGTAACAAAAAAAAACAACGATGCAGCAATGATAGAGAATATTTCAATACACCCGTTCAGCCACAAAACAATCTGCGAAATAAAAATTAAAATGTTCTCTACCATTCGCCATCGTTACGACAGTGATCAGCCCGACCGTCAACTTCGCAAGAAGCATTCCTGCATACAGATTTAAGATGCGCCAACACTGGATATTTAGAGGGAGGGGGAGGTGAGATATATCACGCTTTAGCGCTACACAAAGTATCGTGTTACTCGAACAGAAAGCCATAAAGAGTTCCATTAGCATGAAACCTGGAGAGGGATGCAGGCAGTGATGAACTGGGGTCTCCTATATTGGAACATGGCAATCGCTTGAAATGGGCAATGACAGACAAAAGACAGATTTTGTTTCAGCTGTATGCAAATGTATTTTTATTTGCAATCATCCAATACGTAGCTATCTCAGTTCATATGGTTAACTTATTGCCTCTCTCCTTTACCCCCTTTTTGTGTTTCTGGTATAGATGACCCTCTTGTGCTTCAACGTGCAGTTTGCTCTCTCTCTCTCTCACCATATGCCAAGCGCCTTACGTTAGGCGCAACCAGCTTTATTCAATAGATTAACCGTCACCATACCAGATTTCACATGCTGTGCCGCAAACGAGGCACACCAGCACGCCGAGACCTTCAGATAATTCGCCCCCCAAAACGGGAGGCTCCTATTAAACATAGAAACGCTGAGTCCACTTTTGGTTAACGAACACGCTATAAATATTTATTGAATTACGCACATAAGCAATCTCTTACCGGTACTTCATATCAGGTCACGGTCTAGTGCCTATATACAGGGTGTCTTTTTTTTAATCAATCCAGAGTTTTTCATTAAAAAAAACTATGGTAGTTGGGCGATTGTTGTCGTAGGTCGAAGTGGAAAGATTTGCCCAAAAATAAGTCCCTCAGAAATGATTATTTGACAAAATTATTCAATCTTCGTTGCTTATACGGCGAAATCACTTTACGTCACAAATTTCGACCAGTCTAAATTTAAAAAAAAAATAACCCGTGTAGCTTCAAAGATCCATCATCGAATTTCCAGCGCTTGATGCGGACCAAACCGAAACTGACGCACCGGGTGCGCAGGAAGGGCCCTACGCCGTAAAGATACTGTATAGAGGGTGACTTGTGAACGCTGCGGCAGCGCGAGACCCAAAACTCGCTAGCGGATTCTGCCTGCTGCGTCACGAGCACCTCTCGTAGCCTGTGAAGGCGCGTTCTTTGTGTGTGCAGAGTTCATCGCAGAAAGAGTGTTTCCATAGTGAACGCCCATACGGATTTCTCTAAATAGGAACCCTGGACCTAGCTAGAAGAACCGCTATAGCCAGTAGAGCTCTGTATAAAGCCACCTCCCCCCCCTTCACACACACATTTACAACCAAACAGAACTAAAAAAGTTTTGTAGATCACACGTACCTGGGAATAGACATTACGCGAAGCATGCGGATGGAAGGTGAATTGTTGCAATTTAGTTATTGAGTGAGACGTTATGAAGTTACGCTAAATATACGTACAAATGTTGCACGCACCGACACATGTTGAAGAGCGGCCGATGTTTATACAACGACTTGTTTGCACTAGCGCAAGGATGCCATCTGAAAACTGAGCAATAGCAACACTCGAAGCTAACATGAAGCGCTGATGCTCGTGATTATACTGGCCCTGGACCCTGCTACATAAATAAACTTAAACGCATGACAACTAACCACGAATGACGTTAACCCGACGTGACTGCCGTATTTATTTAAGTTTTTATTTATTTATTCAAAATACCTTACAGGTCCACTGAAGGGCATTGAGTCAGGGGGGCATCAGTATACAAACGAAATAACCCGAAATAACAATAAAGGAGAAAAACAGACTATATATATATATATATATATATATTTATATATATATATATATATATATATATATATATATATATATATATATATATATATATATATATATACTTGTAAAGGATTACAAAAATCAAGGTGCACAAACGTTATACAATATTAGAGTGCAGCGAAATCAGGTTATCACGAAAAATTTCATGGTTACAAATGAATACAACATTATCCGGAAGACCGTTCTAATATGCAATGGCTTGAGGTAGTAATGATAAGTGAAATGCCTGCCTGTGACCATGAATGCGCATAAAACTACGGGCATTGTGAATGCGCTGGGAAGTGCGCGCTGGATATCAAAGTGGCAAACAGCGAATTTCGTTACCATAAATTTACCTATGAAACAGACATAAAAGAGCAATATTGCGGCGCATTTCTAGTGAGTCAAATGCAAGGTCTTGTTTATTAGGGTAATGCTTGAATGATAGTCGTAGTTTTCGGAGATGAATCTCGCTGCCCTATTCTGGACGGCTTCCAACATACGTACCAGGTAATCTTGATATGGTCACCATGTGGACGATGCATACTAGAGCTGTGGGTGAACATAAGTAATATATGATAATTCGCCTACGTTAGAAGGAGCGTTGCGCAAGTTTCTGTGGAGATATCCGAGAGATTGAGAGGCTTTCGATGAGACAGCTGCTATATGCGTAGTCCTGGAAAGATCCTAGCTGACACAGCGGCGTTATTAATCTTATAGTGAAGTGCTGAATTCGTATGCTTTCGAGTGAACGAGGTTAACTTGCATTTAGAGGCGTTAAAGGACATCTGCCAAGTTTCGCACCCTTGGAAGGTTAGGCCAAGATCATTTTGGAGAGCGGAATGATCATTACAGCTTTTAATGTTGCCGTATATGGCGCAATCATCAGCCAACAACCTAACTGTAGATGAAAGGTTATCGGTCAAATCATTAGTGTATATTAGAAAAAGTAACGGACCTATTACACTGCCTTGGGGAACACCGGATGTGACGTCGAAAAGGTTAGATGAAATATCGTTGATCACCGTAAGTTGCTCACGCGAAGCGAGGAAGGTTCGTAGCCAAGACAGGATTGATGAATCAATACGAAGTGCGGCCAATTTAGATATTAAACGGCAATGAGGGACAGTATTGAATGCCTTGGCGAAATCAAGGAAGAGGCAATCGGTTTGTCCGTTAGCGTACATATTAAAGTGAAGGTCAGTCGTTAATTCGAATAACTGGGTGTCACAGGAGTAGCATTTTCTAAAGCCATGCTGATGGGAGAAGAAGAAGTTGTTTGATTCAAGGTGATCGTAGATATGAGAATCCACGATATGTTCAAGTAGTTTGCAAGATATGCATGTAAGTGAAACGGGTCGATAATTTCGGGGCAAGTGCCTGTCACCGGACCTAAATACGGGATTCACCTTACCAATCTTTGAATCCTTGGGCAGCTCACCTGATGATAGCGACTGCTTAAATAGGAGACAGAAAAAACGGCTTGAGATATCTGTGGTGTCCTTCAGTATTTTAGAGGTAATGTTATCAATGCCTGATGAAGTAGAAACCTTAGAATTCGTGATGAGTATGGGCTATACCTTTGGCAGTGACAATGATTGGGGCCATTAAAGCGAAAGCTCGATCTCGAACAAATGGTACATTGGAACAATCTTCCTGTGTAAATAGAGAGGTGAAGTACTCAATGAAAGCAATAGCGGAAGCTTCATCAGAAAGCGGCATTAGTTCATTATCGTGTATTGTAATGTGATTAGGAGACTTGTTGTAGGGTGAAAATATTTGCCAGAACTTTTTGGGGTTATTTTTGAGAAGTACCGGCAAGTCCTGCGAATAGTATTTCTTCTTAGCTGTGTCTAAGCCTTTACAATAGTCTTGTAAGCAGACCTTGTATTTATGCCAGTAGGACACAGAGCCAATGCGTTTTGCGGTATCATGGAAATGTTTCTTTTTATTTCGTAATGTTTGAAGATGTTTAGTAAACCAAGGGTTAGTTTTATCGTTGGATGCAGAGATCAGCGGCACAAGCTGGTCAACTAACTCTAATATTTTTCTTTGAAAAGAATCCAGTTTTCTTTCGCGGTTCGAAAGGCAAACGACACCAAAAAAAGTTTCTGATAAAAATCTTCCAGGTTCGTCCTGAATTGATGAAAATTAGCACGGTTATAATCCCGGATTGTTTTTGTCAATGAGCTTGTGAAAGTTAGAGGTAGGTTGATTTGGAAGCTAATGAGCCTGTGGTCACTAGATCCTTCTGTGTAAGAAATCGCTCCAGTGGTTTCTGGTGCATTAGTGAAAACAAGGTCAAGTATGTTAGTGCCAGGGGTGCATTGGTGAACAACTTGTGATAAGTTATAATCAAGGGTTACTTCGAGAAAATTTGATGAGGCGTGACATGAGGTAGTCATGGTAAACCAATATATGAGCGGGTAGTTGAAATCGCCAAAGGTTATATAACGTCAGCTGAATAGAGTTGCGTAGCTCGTTCTATGTTGTCGCGTAGATCTTTGGGGAAAGAGTTATGGGCATCCGGTGGACGATAACATGCTCCTATAAGTACTGTTGCGTAAGTTGTAAAGCATGCAGTCCAAGTTATCTCTGTAGAGTGGTTAGTATCAAGGGGAACTGATGACACTCTCTTTTTTACTGCTCTTAGGACGCCTCCTCCTCTTCTATCGACACGTTCACGTCGATATATGTTAAAGTTGTCTTTATTTGTGGACAGTTCCTCGTTGGTTACTTCCGGATAGAGCGAAGTCTCCGTGAGTATTGATATGTCGGCATCACTATAATCTAAGGAATAGCACAACTCATCCCTCTTCGGAAGTTGGCTTCGAATGTTAGCAAATGACACATATAAAGATGGCGACTTAAACTGACTCCGGTACGCGTGCTCATGTTAGCCTCTAGGTATCTCGTAGATAGCACAGCTACGTTGCTAGAGTGATGGAAAACATAGGTGTTAGTGTCAATGCGAAGTCTATCAACGGATAGCTTAAAGCGTTTGTTTTGAGCCTTTGCGTATTCCAGAAGCTTTCGGCGAGCTTGTCGTGTTTTCATGGGAAAATCTTTGCGTATGTAAAAATTAGTTCATTTGGGCTTACGTGATTTTGACAAAATTAGCTCTTTGTCCTTGAAAAAAGTGAACATTACAATATTTGGCCTTCGTCTATCTGTGTTAAATCTCTCCAGCCTGTGCACGAACTCTAATTGTGGAAGTTATGGAAGTACCTAGGTGATCTGAACAAAACTGCACTATCTTATCTTCTGAGACTCCCCAGTTCTCATTGGGGTCATCTTCAATGCCGCAAATAGAAGGTTAGACCGACGTAACCTATTTTCTGCATCGTCGCACCTATTCGTAATTTTCGACCGTTGGTTTGTCACATCGCGCAAAGCTTCAACAGAGCCAGAAGGGGTGGTCACAGACCGAGTAGCGGTGATTTCTTTTAGTGAATTCACCTTGGTACTCAAACTTTTATTTTCGCTGTTTGCTGCTTTCATTTTGTCCGACATGGCACGAAGCGCGTCAGCATCCGCACCAGCCCCATCAGCAATACGAAAAGCGTTGGCTTTTTCAAGCGTTTCTACTTTGTGCTATAGCTGTTTAATTACAATCTCGGCGGTAGCATGTTTTGAGAGCAAAGCTTCGTAACTTTCCTTCAGATTGCGTATTTCAGTAAGGGCTAGAACGAATGCGTTGGCCTCCGTCTTATTCATAGGACCAGGATTTGATTCCACATTACCGGCCAGGATTAATAAAAGTTCACGCATGGCACCCCATACGTACATGCAAGATAATAATCGCTTCAAAACACTCCTAAGCTCTGGTGGGCCCGACACCACAAGGAAGCAACGGTTGCTATTTCTTATGCAAGAAGCATTATTCAAGTAATCAACTTGAAACAGCAAAGGCCGTAAGCATGGCATCCTTCCAGCGGTGTCGAGCCCAAACCAGCAAGTCGCAGACTGACGCTTATATAGAGTACTGCGCTGTCTAGACATCGTGACGGGAAAGCCATGTTGCCAGACGAGAAGGTCGTTTCCATTCATGTTTGGAAAACCGAGGGTGACCAGTCGCCATTCGAGAGGCCAGAAATTGGGTGGCAGCCAAGACAAGCCAGATACTTCACTGTGCGCAGCAGAGCTGAGGTCGGTCAGCCAAAAGGCGTTTCCCTTTCGCGAGCAGGTGAAATCAGTCACTGCGCGAGGAATGGGCGCCGAACACGGTGAAGTTTGACTGGAGCAAGGAGCAACAACCGAAGCAGGCCAGGAGGAGCCCAGCAGCCCACAGCATGTTGCCCAGGCAACAGTGACCTGAAACTGCAAAGGCCGTAAGCATGGCATCCTTCCGGCAGTGTCGAGTCACTCCGTATGTAAGGTTTATGAAATTGGGAGGCAGCACTGCAACCACTATTGACGTTTCAAGGATCTTACAGTCTATTTGAAAAGTGGTTCTGAGACCTGGCGTATCTCTGTGATACAATGCTTCATTTTCACGCAGAATGCTTGAGTTCAACTCCCACTGGAACCCTGACATTAATTATTTGCACTCGTCGGATCGACGCTATTGATGTCACACATTTCTTAACGCTCACGCGTAAAAATTGCCCATGCGTGTTCTCATCGTTCCTGGGTAGATACTAATTGTTAATCACCTGCGGCATATACCCGCCCGTCGGTACGTGCCACTGTCTGGCAGGAAGTATTGGACAACGTACGCGACGGGATAGTGGCATTATTCATGTCTTGACGAGCGCGTTATACGCGTCAAACAAACTCACCCACCCATGCTACTTTTCGTTCACGCTAAGGGGGTGACTATGACAGCACCCAAACGTAAGTGGCTAGAGGAAGACACTTTTTATTTTTATTTCTTCATTAATTTGATACCCACAGCGCCATAAGGCATTACAGTTGGGGGGAATACAACATGAATACAAGACAGAACACAAGCTCAATTTGCGCAAGCACAGCACTGCCTAACCAGATAGTAAGAAGTACACTGATTACATAACGTAACGGAGATTGACAAAAATGTACGAAAAATGTCAGCGGGTAATATACAGTAAGACGAAAACAAATACAATATGTATACCACACAACAAAACACCCATCATCAACTGAACAATTCACTTGACTCTAACAAAGGAAAAAATGAATCGCTACCAACAGCGACAACGATCGCTGAAGGTAATTGATTCCACTGGGAAATCGTTTTAGGGAAAAAAGAGTTACTGACACGGAGGAAGGAAAAAGGTAAGGAGAGGACATGCCCAGCCAGCGCAGGGCGTAAAAAATGTGGCGGAAATGACATCATGGCGGCCATATTCACTAGGCACAATGGCGGCGTTGTTATGGTTACGTGTTGTGCAGTGGAGCTGGTCTAGCAGTGAGCGGCCGCGGCTGGCGGCGGAATGTGTGCTTCCCCAGGTCTCGTGCCGAGCCGTGGTAGACAATATCTGTGCTCTGCGCCGCGTTATTGGTTACGCAGTGTTCTCCTCTCCGTTACATTACTCTTAGCAACGTTTACAAATCCCTTTGTCCATCACGGGGTTTCAACAGTGCGTAGAACAAGTGCATATTCATGTGTCGTGCGGTGGATGACGCGGATGAAGCAGTGACGCGGATGACGCGGATGAAGCGAAATTGCGTTGGGCACCATGACGAAGCTGAATGACGACGAACGCCTTGCAGGTCAGTGACGGTTGATCAGTGCTCCTGCTTGTGACAACGTACGACGCTGTTCAGCCCAGCAAGACGCCGTGAGGACCATGTGCACGTACGTAGTTTCGTGTTGTGTGTGTACATTAACAACTTGCATGTGCGTATTAAAACACCTTTTCTGTTCCGCTTAGTACACTCTCCAGCAGCATTGCATGTAATCTCAACGTAACAGCAACCACGTTCAACTGTCACTAGCACTGTGCTCAAAGTCACCACGGTCGCAGAATGCTGACGCCGGTGAGTTTCACGCGGAACACGGACACAGTGGCAGGACGCTGCGTCGGCCGCGTGGCGGAATGCAACCGTAGAAGGCGCACGACCGATCGTGTTGTCTGTACAGTTGCTGAATTAATGTCGTGAAAGCACTCGGCGTTGTCAATGCATCTAGCGCGCGTTATCTCGTACTTGCTTCGTTGTCGGCGAGCTGTTACTCCCTGTTATTACTCGGATAAAGCGATTTCGCTGAAGGTGTCCCGCTGGCTCAGAGTGATGAGCCCAGTTCCATTAGTTTCGGATCGTCACGACACACGCGCTGCGCAGCCTACGTGCTTTCCGAGCCGGAGAGGGAGTGGCGCCTTCTGCTTCGCATTCATATGTAAACAAGAGAGGAGAATTTGCCTAGTCAATATGGCCGACTTCCGGCTTCATCGAGGCTTCACAACGAGTGACGTCAGGGCCGCTCCTTACCTTTCCTTCCTCCGTGATTACTGAACACTGCTGTCTTACATCGGTACTCCAGCACTTTGTAAATGTGATCGACTCGTCCAGACACGTAATGAGGTGGAAAGATGTAACTGTCACGAGGAATACAAGTTCGAGATAAGTATACATCATGGAAAAGCTTCAGACGCCGTTTAGCCCGACGTGTGACCAACTGTTCCCATCCTAAAGCTGGCTTGCAGTGTGTCATGCTGAATTTGTGGCTCTTAACCCAGGACATAACGGGCGCCCATGTTTTGCACTTTTTCCAATTTATCTTTATCGAGGGCAGTGGGCGGGTCCCATACGCTGCTCGCGTAATCAAGTATCGACCACACGCATGATTTGTACAGTAATTTCCGCGTGGACTAGAAAAACTCACGCGTGTTTTGCCGCAGGAACTACGGTGATCTACAAGCCTTAGCTGTCGCGTAATCAACTTAATGGGGCCAACACAGAGTTGGCGTGAAAAATACGCCCAAATACCTGTACCTATAGACTATTTTCAAAACCTTCTTGTTTATAGTATATGAACGCGAGGCTTCATTCTTGTTTCTAGAAAACGTTATACACATTGTCTTCTCCAAATTAAGTTGCATTTGCCATTTTTTACGCCATCCATTCATTTCGTCCAAGTCGTCTTGAACTGCACCCCGATGACTTTCGCAGTTTATTGCTCTATAAACGATGCAGTCATCTGCAAACATTCTTATCGATGATTGTACGTCCGGGCTGATGTTATAATATACATCAAAAACAATAATGGGCCCAGTACTGACCCCTGAGGGACCCCGGACGTCAAATTGGTAGTGGATGACTGTTCACCGTTCACGACGATGTACTGCTGCCTGGAATTTAAGTATTCTGCTATCCAGTTAATAACTTTTGGGTTAATTTTGTATTGGGTCATTTTCTGCAATAATAAAATATGGGGAACCAAATCGAATGCTTTTCTGAAATCCAAAAAAATGCAGTCAAAATACTGGTTTGGTTGTTCAGTGCGCATGCTACCTGATGAGTAAATTCAAATAACTGGGTCACACAGGAATGGTCCTTGCGAAAGCCATGCTGGCGTTCATTTAACATGGAATTGGCTTCTAATTGCTTCCTTATTGTTGAGTACAAGAAATGCTCTAAAATTTTCCAGCAAACGGCTGTTAACAATATAGGACGATAATTTGAAACAATTTCTCGTGGTCCCGATTTGTGAATAGGTACAACAGCAGCCTATTTCCAATCACTAGGTAAGGCACAATCGCGTAAAGATTTTTTGAATATTATTACAAAATACCGAGAGTGTATATGTGCCTACAGGATTTCAAGAGAGCGTTAGGCAGTCCGTCAGGTCCAGAAGCTTTTATACACCTAGGCGCTTTAGCAGGGTTCCAATTCCTTGGCTATAAATTCTGAGTCTCCCCTGAATAAGGTACAGACAAATGGTACGCAATTGTTTTCGTACCTGGTACGGAAAATACAGAGGTAAATTACGAATTAAAGCTCTCAGATTTTTTAGCAGCACTTTCAATGACAACGCCATTCTGTTTCAGCGCAGGGATCGAAACAGAGTCATTTTTCTTTTTTTTCACATATTTTCATAGTTCAATTTTTTTAGCTGAAGTCGTGATTAAAATGACTTAAAATATGCAGTTTTCGCAGCTGTCGTAGCACCATTTATTAGAGAGGCAGTTTCCTTAAGCTTACGAAAATTTTGAATGGACAGATTGCGAAATGGTGCTGATAAGCCCTTTTCCAAATATGTGCTAAGGCATGTCATTCTTTCGTAAACGATGGCTTGCTTCTTTGACGCCTTTTAGATAGCAGCGAGGACGGCACGTGAGCGTCACGGAGTTTCAAAAACTTATCTTTGAAATTTGACCGAAGCTGCTGTACAGAAAGTGATTCTGCAAGTGTCTCGAAGACAACAAAGTAATTGTCAAGCTCCGCCCCAATTTCATCAGTATTTGCATTCGCATAGGTAAATATACGTCAGTTAGTAGCAGTAGTATTTTAATAGCTCATGTTGATTTTACACACAACAGCTTCGTGGTCACTAATTCCTGGTATGGCTACCATGGACAGTACTTTATCTGGTGAAATCGTGAAAAATAAATCATGAACATGATTTTCTTTTGTTGGCTTCAGAACATTCTGCGTAAGTGAAACTAAGCTACCAATACTGGCCATAGGTGTATATAGCCTGCCAGAAATTCTTTAAAAAGCAGGCTGGCTGTGCCGATTAGATCTGGAAGGTTAATATCTCCAGCGACAACAATGTAATCAGTTTTAATTACTTCTAATTGGCTCGTAAGCTCCGATAATGTTTCTACAGAGTCCTATGGTGGGCGGTAAAGGAGCGCACAGGTAACTATTTACCTTTTCGAAGACTTATTTGGCACCTTACTGCTTCGCATGTGCTTTCCCGCACTATAGTTTGACATGACGCAACGCTTTCGTCAACCAGAAAAGACACGCCCCACCAGCGTTGTTCTGATCTTTTCTGAAGCATACAAAGTTGGCTGGGAACACTTCACTGTCAGCTACGCTCTCATCAAGCCACGGCTCTGTTCCTATTATGACTAACGGTTAAACAGTTCCAAAGAGGCTACTTACGTAGTTCATCAACCTTATTCTTAATACTGCGGCAATTGACTACAAGAAAATATATTTTGCCGGACAGATCGCTGCATGGTCACCTGCATCGTACGACTTCTTCAGTACTCTCATCATAAACATATTTAGTTCTGTTGAAGTAGAGGGTGTCGTTTTTTATTATAGCATGTGTGTTATCAGTTTTGTGTTCCTGTGCAAATTTCCAAAGCCGTCGCCTTATCGTTCGCCTTTGAGGCGAGAAATCTTCTGATAGGCTGATATTAGTTCCTTTTAGATTCTTTGGACTCTTCAAAAGCTCTTGTTTTTCTTTGTAAGATGCAAAGTTAGCGATCACAGGCCGATTTATTCCCGGGAGGAATTTGCCGATTCTATGCGCTCGTTCGATGAACTACGGTGTGATTTTGAGCATGCTTGTGCATATATTCCGTCTATGACCACGGTTCCTTGCTATCGCTGTTTACTGTGCCGTAGAAAGTAAGATTACATCACCTACTGCGATTATCCAGGTCGTGTACTTTTGACATCAGAGACTGCATACTGCGTTCTTGATGGCTGCACAGCTTTTTACATTCATCTACTGCTGCTTCTACTTTTGGAAATCCAGCAACTGCTGATTCCAAGGACGACATGCGCTTCGTCCAGTCTTTTAGAGCAGATTTTTGTGCTGTTTCGTTACTTTCCATGCTATTAAGCTGTTCCTTTTTTTTCACTTTGTCCGTACAAACTTTTCTGCAGTGTTGCCGCATCAGGCCCCGAGTTCACTTCAATATCTCCGCACAACAAGAGCAAAAGTAAACAAAAACTCCACCGCTTCAACAACAGGAACCGCCGTTTTGTGCGACAATGTACAATAGAGTGCGACCTTACACAGTCATACAACACTTTGGGTGGAACCGGCAAAAGGAAAAGAACGAACTTCTTGTGGTGTGGTAAGTGACTTACCTGCATGAACAGCAGAAATTGCATGACCGGCTAATCCATAGATACATAGATAGATAGATAGATAGATAGATAGATAGATAGATAGATAGATAGATAGATTGATAGATAGATAGATAGATAGATAGATAGATTGATAGATTGATAGATAGATAGATAGATAGATAGATAGATAGATAGATAGATAGATAGATAGATAGATAGATAGATAGATAGATAGATAGATAGATAGATAGATAGATAGATAGATAGATAGATAGATAGATAGATAGACGGATGGATGGATGGATGGATGGATCGATCGATCGATCAATCGATCTTCAGAGAGCTTCAAATATAGATAGAAGCTTCAAGTCTAGGTTTTGCCTACTGGAGCGGGGTACTTTCATGGAAGAATCCACAAACTAATTTTAAACGATAAAAGACAGTCAGATTGGTAGAACTACTTATTTCCTTGTCATATTGACTCTTCTACTTAGAGTGTACGTAATTGTCGCTTAACAAACACCCATAATTTGCTTGTGTTTTCGATTATGCAAATTTCTTCAACCATTTTTTTGAAGCACAGCATTCCGATTGGAGAGGCTGAGCAAAAGAAGCTTCTCAATAAAGAATTGGCAAACAGAATGAATGACCTAATGAAATCAAAACATTAACAAAAAATGGCTCATCAAATAAAATATTTTGTTTGATTTCTGTGTTCATGTTTGTGTCCTGCTTGCTCTCCTGTAGTGGTGCACCTGCCAGCTGGCTATGCACCGCTTCGCTTGTGAGCTTATCAGAGTGCAATGCTACACTTATAGGCTGGTGCACCTATACTGGTACACTGGTAGGCTGATACACTAATAGACTAATACTCTCATAGACTGATACAATCATAGAATGATACACTAATAGACTGGCGCACCTACAAACTGATACAACTGCCAATAACCTGATAGCCTATTATTTATTCTATCAGAATTTTTGTTAGGGTCCAGTTTATCGGTTCTTCAAATTTAAAGGGTGCGGGCTAGTGCGAAGGCGTCGGGCGTGCTCGTGCTAATTTCTTTGTTCCTAAAATCGTTTTCTTCTATCTCTGGCCGAATTGGAAAGCTCCCAATTTAATTTTTATGATCCTTTATTACAATTTTATTTCTTCGGAGTTTCAACATACGTTCTATATCACGAGCCTTTTTTATTCTTTTTTCTTCTCTTTATTGTTATTCAACGTTAACCTACCTAACTTTCTGTGCTTTTATGCATTTCTCTTTTCTTTTCTGTTTTCATGTTCCACAGTTCGCTCTTCCAAATTCGGTTACGGTGGCACATACACTACATCATTCGCCATCAATAAGGTTCTATAGAACCTATGGAGTGGCAGTCCCGGCCGCCACCAACGGGAGCAAGCGAAGCCGCCGGCGACCATATGGCCAGAGGAAAAACAGGGCGCAACCGCCATAGAACACAATGGAATACGCGCATTGGTTAATAAATGCCTCTTCTTTGTTATGAAAAAACTATTTCATGCACCCATTGTAAGTGAGTGAGTGAGTGAAACAACTTTATTCGGTCCACAATAGACGCGAGTAAACTCAGCGTCACCTGGCTAGGCCCACTCGGGGACCATCAGGTTAAACCTGACGGCCCTCGCGCGGGCCCTTTGGACGGCCAGGATTTGAGAGGTCTGGTCCTGGGCCTTAATGAGTCGCTTCATTTCCTCTTGGGAGAAAGGGGGACCGGCAGAGGCACAGCCCCACAGTACATGCTCGAAGTCCGCATAACCACCACACAGGGGGCAGTCCGGGCTTGGAAACCGTTCAGGGTACATTGTGTGGAGTGCCGCAGGGCTCGGGTAAGTGTTTGTTTGTAGCAGTCGGAGAGTAACAGCTTGGGCCCTGCATAGCGAGGAGTGTGGTAGAGGCAGCAGTCTTCTTGACAGATAGTGGTGCTTGCATATCTCGTTGTACGAGCAGAGAGGCTCAGGTCACCCAGGAGATGACGCGTTACCCGGCACACGGTCAGTCAAACCTCGTGCAGCCGAGTGCGCCTCCTCGTTGGGATTGAGCGAGCCACCCTCAATGGTTCCAAGGTGCGCAGGAAACCAGACCAATGAGTGATTTTTGAGGTCTTTGACTTTTTGAATAATCTGTAGGACCTGGGGAGCCACCATGCCCATCTGGAAGGCCTTGATAGCGGCCTTGGAGTCTGAATAAATTGTGTCATGTACGCCGTCCGTCAATGCAAGAGCAATGGCAACCTGCTCTGCAACGCTGGAACTAAAAGTGCGAATGGTAGCGCAGCTGATGACTCTGCAATCACAGTCGACGACCACTGAGGAGAAGGCTTCTTCTTGAATGTACGAAGCAGCATCGACGAAGCAGGCTCGATCCTTGTCCAAGCGGGCACTGGCGAGCAGAGATTTACCCCTGGCCAACGAAGCACGAAGACCCATTGTAAGTTACACACTTTCAGATCAATCTGTTGTTAAGGGATGCTTCGCATGTCGAGCTTGCTGGCGTATTATTGTGGTACAAAAGGGTTG
The DNA here is from genome assembly GCF_043290135.1 of Rhipicephalus microplus. Lineage (NCBI taxonomy): Eukaryota > Metazoa > Arthropoda > Arachnida > Ixodida > Ixodidae > Rhipicephalus > Rhipicephalus microplus. The sequence goes on from NC_134702.1 coordinate 249,345,930, forward strand.
TAGTATATATGTGCCTGCAGATACTCAAGATCAAAGGGAACGCGACATTTGCTCGCCTCTTTCAAATACGTACTTGTGTGTGTGTTAGCAGATTACTAGATAATATATAAGGAAGTTGAAATACCCAAAGTAAAAGTTAGAAAAGAGAGGAAACTATGTAACTTGGCAGTCACCAGTAGTTTTTCTAGAGTTATCAAATGCTAAGCAATTTGCAAGTGGAACCAAAACCAAAGCACTGATGTCGCGTGCAACCGACAAACTCCAGGAGACGTACCCCAAATAAACCGTTCACAAGAACGATTGCAGTGGCATTAGTTCTCTATATTATTTATCAACTTCCGTTGGCGACGCGTCTTGTCAAGGCAAGCGCAGCCTTCAGAACTTAGAAACAAGGTAGCTCGATGTTTGATATAACACCACTAACTATTGGCAACTTTGTCTATTGTCGTTTTGGTTTCAATTCTGTCGGTAAAATAGCACAGATTTCAAAGGTGTCTCATATGGTTTTAGATGCAATTGCTTATTTTCGTGACTGCATTCTATGTCAAGGAGGTGAAAACTAACAGTTATTTGCATATGTGCTCGTAAAGCAGAAAAAATCGAATGTGCACTGCCAGGCTGCGGTCTGGTTATCTGCCCCATTTTATCGAAGCCGCATTCTTCGAAACGAATGAAACAGAGGCGGTCACCCTTCGTAGCCCCCCAACCATTTCTTCGAATAGCACGTTCCCAAGCAGAACAAGCACACTGTTTTTTGGAAACGTGTACCAAAAACAATCACGGCAAGAAATATTCTCTACGTTTGCGAATTCCTCGATAAACATGCACAAAATTCATTATTCACTCGATAAAAAAATATTCATGCATGCCGTCAGTCTTGCCTTGTAAGACAACACCAGAAAACCTGTATTTCAAAGGGCATTCAGATGTCCTACTCGTTCCAGTGTTTGATAAGTGCAGCCATATACCGCAAGTGCTTCGTCCCTAAACCTTAAATTCATGGACAACTTCGTATCAGCGAGCATTTAAAGCTTCAAGTCACCTTCTTTACAGCTACACGCGTGTACTACATGCATGCACACTTTTCATATTGTTTCTAATTTAACAGCATATGCGAAAAAACAGGCGATCGTCAGAGAACGAAGCGAGAACTTACACGTGAAATTTTTCCCAGGCGTCTTCTTGATGCTTTTTTTACTACAGTACCTTTTCTGGTGCATTATACGTCTATACGTGTTCTTGCGTATGTGAGCGTGGCCTGAATCCGTCTTTATCGTCTGCGATTGTACGGTATGATAATGTCCGGCTGCGATCAGCCATAAATCGGATGTGAGAGAAGTGCACATGAAATCGATTTGACGGCAATGTTGTCACTTTCTGTGTTCATGGGCATTTGCAGCAATGAAAAAGCACGGGCAGCAGCAGGGAGACGCCATAAAAGATGTGCGATAACGTGCTTGGCGTGTGTCGTGGTTTTCGCTTGTTTCGGCTCCCTCTCAGCTTGGCCGCTGGTAGGTATTACCGACCAGCTTGGCCACTGGTAGGTAATACCGTGAGAAGTGCGTATTGCATTTGTCATTCAAGCGTTGACACAACGTTTCTGGCATTGTACTGTTCGGAGTAGGAGGAGGAGGAAATAACTTTATTAAAGACGGCGCAGAAATCATTTTCGTGCGCTCCACTTCGCGTACTGTTTTCCTGGGTCGCTACACACGAAAGACAATTGTGTGGAATGCTTCGCAGCACGTTTGCGAGAACATTCTTTCTTGGTTCTAGAAATTGAGTAGCCACTCACGTTTCTAGGTTTCTTTGTGCCGCTATACATGTATTGCAATTTACTGCATTTTTAGAAAATTGAAATTGCTCCAGCCACAGTTCAAATAGAGTCCGACGTTTCGAGACCGACTCGGTCCCTTCCTCAGGGGGTGACTGTCTTAGTCATGGAAGTGTCGTCGCGTCGTGTTCTCTCACCACGGCTCCGGCTTTCCCTTTCCACCACGTTTCGGAGACCATGAACGTACACCGAAGGCATTGTTCCCAGCGAGCGGTTCACGTTGGCAGGCGTATGCTGAATGTGCCAAGACTCGAGCAAGAGCCTCTTTCCCAAATTCCGTTCTGTTTCAATAACAGAAGCCCCGTCTAAGTCAATTTTATGATCGTGCTTCTCGCAGTGCTCCGCCAGAGCGCTACGTTGCACTTCCATCTTCCTGACGTCGTTCTTGTGTTGGCGCATTCTTTCCGGGAAACACTTGCTCTCGCCTTTGTAGCAGGCTGGACACCCAGAACACGACACTTTGTAGACAACGCCCGGGTGTAGCTCCCTCGGAGGTCGGTCTTTCGGCCGCGGTAGCAAGCGAGCGAGCGTCGAAACAGGTTTATAGATTACCGTGACCCCGGCTTTTCCTAGGATTCTCGAGAGCTGTTCACTTATGCCCGGCACATATGGAATGGCGAAGCGGTTGTTTGGCGACGCGGTTGTTTGGTTGTACGGAGGAAGGCATAAGGCGACTCGACAGCGGCATTCGGGAGAACGTGCGTCTCAAGGCTATCGGCGTACTATCAAAAATAGGAAAGCGCCGTGAGCACAACCTGTCGAGAGAGGAGTGTAAGGCGATCCATGCGCTCTGAAATGATGATAAGGTTGTCATCCTCCCGGCCGACAAAGGGAACGCAATGGTCCTGCTCGACAGGGAGGCATACAACGACAAAGTGCGAGACCTGCTGGACAGTCCGGCCTACGAAAAGCTGACGAAGGACCCCACACCAAGTGTCCAAAGGGAAATGAACAAGCTCCTGGCGGATATCTTTAAAGCGCACCCGAAGGCGAGAAACACATACCTCCAGCTCATCTGCCGGAACGGCTCTGCACCAGGATTTTACGGGCTTCCCAAGACCCACAAGCCCACAGTTCCGCTCCGTCCTATCGTGGATTTTACAACATCTCCACTCCGGGCGCTGTCCAAGTATCTCCACCGGACTCTCGCGCCGCTCGTGGGGCAAACACCAACCCACATACGCGACGCCAGCCACTTCTTGGAGCGCATGAGAGATGTGACCGTGAGCAGCGATGAGTGCTTCGTCTCGTTCGATGTCGTATCCCTGTTCACCAGTGTGCCCGTAGCACTAGCGGTATCTAGCGCACGAGCAGCGTTGAACCAAGACGAGCTCTTGGATGAAAGAACCTGCCTGGGCGTCGACGAACTGTGTCGCCTACTGGAATACTGCCTCAAGGGGACGTATTTCAGCGTCAACGGGAGCTTCTACAGACAAGCCAGTGGGACCGCGATGGGAGCGGCGATCTCCGTTACGGCTGCGAACCTCACAATGGAACACATAGAAGAGACGGCACTGGGCTCCTTTATTGACAGGCCCAAAGTATTTGTGAGGTACGTGGATGACTGTTTTTGCATAATAAAGAAGGCAGCAGTAGACAGCTTCCTCGAACATCTAAACTCCATCGACCAAGCGATACATTTCACGGTGGAACGAGAGCGAGACGGGGCGCTTCCGTTTCTCGATGTTTTAGTTAGACGACAAGGCGAGCGCATGACCTTTTCGGTGTATAGAAAGCCAACTCACACCGGCAGGTATTTGCATTTTGCGTCCTGTCATCTAACTGCCCACAAAGCTTCAGTGGTTTCGGCACTCCTTTCACGTGCACGAGCAATCTGCACGTCGGAATGTGAGAGGAAGAAAGAAGAAAAGAGGATTGTCGCCGAGCTACGAAGGAATGGCTACACAGAAGCGTTCATCCGCCGGGCGTCACGCCGTTTGTCGAGACGACAACCACCGCACCGCGGAAAGACACCTGCAAGCGACACACCGCCCGACCCCCTTTTCGCCCTGGCCACACCACCGCACACGAGAGAAACGAAGACGCCAAACAACCGCGTCGCCATTCCATATGTGCCGGGCATAAGTGAACAGCTCTCGAGAATCCTAGGAAAAGCCGGGGTCACGGTAATCCATAAACCTGTTTCGACGCTCGCTCGCTTGCTACCGCGGCCGAAAGACCGACCTCCGAGGGAGCTACACCCGGGCGTTGTCTACAAAGTGTCGTGTTCTGGGTGTCCAGCCTGCTACAAAGGCGAGAGCAAGTGTTTCCCGGAAAGAATGCGCCAACACAAGAACGACGTCAGGAAGATGGAAGTGCAACGTAGCGCTCTGGCGGAGCACTGCGAGAAGCACGATCATAAAATTGACTTAGACGGCGCTTCTGTTATTGAAACAGAACGGAATTTGGGAAAGAGGCTCTTGCTCGAGTCTTGGCACATTCAGCATACGCCTGCCAACGTGAACCGCTCGCTGGGAACAATGCCTTCGGTGTACGTTCGCGGTCTCCGAAACGTGGTGGAAAGGGAAAGCCGGAGCCGTGGTGAGAGAACACGACGCGACGACACTTCCATGACCAAGACAGTCACCCCCTGAGGAAGGGACCGAGTCGGTCTCGAAACGTCGGACTCTATTTGAACTGTGGCTGGAGCAATTTCAATTTTCTAAACTTTTCTACCCAGCCAGACAGATTGCTGTCAAAATGTTTACGTTTAAAGTTACTGCATGAGTGAGAGTTTGTGAAAAGTGCAGCTATTCTCAGTATTGATATCTGTGCCGCTCGCAAGTAGCTTGAAGCTCAAGTCAGCTCAATAAGAGGAGTGTTGAATCTAGAAAAGTGTTTCCTAGTTAAAGCTAGGACGTAATCTTTGAGTGAACACTCCTGCCTCGTTAACGGCTTGCATGACAACTAAAATTGCTTTGTTTATGCAGCGGCAACTGCTCGGTTGCTTTTCGCAAAACAGCGAAGCAGTGTTCAAAAGAAGATTAGTCAGCAAGTGGGAAAGAAAACGTGGCGAACATTTTTCTTTTCTTTTTTCGGTTTATGCTGGATCAAGTGATGAGGTAACTACTGCTGTGTCGTGTTGTTCATTTTATGTGCAGTTGTTGTGTGTTTATTGCAGTTTTATTTTGCTGTGGTTCTTGTTATATTGTTGCCTATATGTTTATTTCTTGTCTGTAATTTACAATCATTATATGGCTGCTGTATTTTTGCGTATCGCAGTGCAATAAACCTGTCTTTTTTCCCACGCTTATCAACGTTAAGCAAAGTGGACATGTGTTCACCAAAAATACCAATTGAAAATAGAAGTTTTCGCTCCTCCAATGATTCTCACGTTTTAACTAAATTCTGTGCATAGACACACATTGACATCGTGTGCTTGCCACTTTAGCGGTGCAGCTTACACGAAGCTCCTCGATGTAAGCAAATGACGCGTTAAAAAAAATCAGTGTATGACCTCAGAGATGAGCAGCACGTAGAAGTGGTTTCGAAGGCTGTATAATAATTCTAGTCACTACAACATTTTCTCGGTGCAATGCAAGCGCCAAAATTAATTCTGGGAGCTGCAGACACAGCTTGGTCGCGAATTTTAGACACCTTATACTCGATCACCACCGGCTGTGACGTCCCGTGTTATGGATATTTCAGTGAAAATCTAGCCACACGAAAATACCCGGAGAATAGCCAAACAGCCAAATGACCTTCCTATTGCCACCTGTATGAAAAAGTAAAGACTGTGGTGCAAAGTAGCGAAATTGTGCCACGCTGCATGGCTGCTGATAATTGGTGGAACAATTTATCTGCTTAATTGCGATAAGTGAAGAGACTAGCATCAGAAATTAGTGTGCGATTGTCCTACATTCTTCTTATAGCCACAAGGAGATCCTACACTCTAAGCCGAAAGGAACTAAAGTGGGGTACACCATTGGTATTTTATGGGACTAAATGTGGTGCCACAGATATTGAACCATTTTTGGACTAACTGCGGCAGCAACTGCAAGGCCTCAACTGTTACCCCCTAGCGCTTAACCCTCTTGGTGTAAATGCTTGTCCCAGTAGAATGCTTCAGTGAGACGAACACTTGAACCGTCTGGATGAATGGCAAAAAATGGCGACACAGAACTTGTGAAGTATTTTTATGTTTATTTATATTTATTCAGCAATGAAGAACATGGTATATTGGTCATGCAACACACCTATGTGTGTTGCATGACCAATGTGCATGTATAGATACATACGCACTAGTATTTCAAAGTGTGTTTAAAAAAAGTGGTTAACGATTATGAGTACTTAGTACTCCACTAGGCGAGTGACATACGAATTCGTCATATTTGGAGCGTTGGTGTCGTAAAACACCGCAAATGTTGACCACCCGCACTACATTACAGAGAATGAGCTGTCGGATATATATAGCACATTATTTTGACCTCCCATGTAGTGCCAGTGGGCGACATTTACTTGACTTAAAAGAACAATAAACATTGACACCGTAACGTGAAAATTTATATGGTGTAATTCGTAGCATCGAAGTGCGCCGATCCTTTATTATGGATTCGTCGAAATTTCAACATCCCTCAAGCCAGAGAATAGGAATTATCAGCTGGAATTCGATCATGCCGGCCGAACCAGCATTCGCAGTCCCGGTTCGCGAGTCCGCAAACACAAATATAGCAGCGGCGTTTATGCGGGGAAGACAGTGAATCAGCCAGGCACCCTGCCGACGCCATATCATGTCGGCTTGCTGACGGCGTCACTAGGCTTACGACGAGTACGGCTAAACGACCACCGGCAAACGCCACATCCGGCTCGCGTGGAATTTTCGTCATCGTTATTTTATAGTCACAAATGAACAGTAGGTAAGTGCCCCATGTTCGCGGTGTCTAACGGAGTGATGTAGATATCTGCATACTTACAGCAACGAGACAGTTCGCAGGCGCGATTCTTTAATTATGCTGGTAAGTCGCTCGCTGTGTACCGCCGGCCGCACGATTAGTCGTATCCGCGATCGCCTACACGCTGGATGTTTGATAACGATTGTTGCATGGAGAAAAAGACATAAGTTTGTCTGAACTTCAATGCGGGAAGATGTTTTGAGAAAGAAATTGTACGTGACGTCTCCTTCGCGAGTGCCGGCAATGGACTCACACCGGCGGACAGCTTGGTACCGAAGACGTACGATCGCATATATTTAGGGACGAAGCTTGTCATAGCAGCACTTGTTCGTCCCTCGTAGTCATAGTAGTAGTGTGTAACCAGTAGTACATTTTGATCTCCAAGGTGGTGCCGGTGAGAGATTTCTTCTGTGCTTTGTTGAACAATAAAAGATAGTACTCAATATACATGCGAATGGTTGCTAAAGGGAATGAGAGACAGGAGAATTCGGCTTTATTTAACGCACACGCTGCGAATTTTTTGTTGTTCAACAACGCACAGAAGACAAGAAAGGGTTGCTGCATTATATTCACTGGGCGTAACCTCCTATGTTTTAGAAAGCTTTAGCCAGCGTTGGGCCACAGTGCCATGAACACAGTGAACTAGTACATACAATGAACTCGAAGTGGTTAAAGGTTGGAAGTATACACGAAGTGCAAGCCGTGGGAATGTGTGCGCGTGCCGCCTCTCGTTCAGTACTTGGAATGTCCACTGGATGGCGGTGCTTCTATATGAGAAATATATGATGAAAAATGCGAGATGGTGGTACTTGGAGTGTTGAATAGGTGGACGAAAGGACACACATACAGATGCATGGACGGACGCATGGATAGCTGCACGGACGGATGGACGCATGGACAGACGCAGGAGCAGATGCATGAACGAAAGCAAGGACGGACGCACAGATGAACGTGCGGACGCACGAACAGTTCACGCACGGACGTACGGATGAACGCACGGGCGGCTACAGAGACGCACGCATGGATGAACGGAAGCAAGAACGAATGGACGGACGGATGCTTCGCCGCACTATCCTTCGTTCACTCCGTGAATATGCGGCCATTTTTTTCTATATATTGTTTTGAAGTTGTGGTCACAGTGCGGGTACACGACCGCTGAAGAACAGCTTACTTTTATAAGCGTTGTCAGTGTTCTTCGCAGTTCAAACTGATTCAGCACATTGAAGCGAGTTATTTGCATCGCCCGCGTTCGGCGTCACTTGGTTTCGGCCCGCCCGTGCAGGCATGGTGGAAATGCAAGAGCGCTTGCTGTGTGCACTGACTGTGTGTTGTACTACTTGCCTCTCATAACATCTTGTATTCGTTTCGTAGTGCTTCGCTTTCACGAAGGCGTATAACCTATATAACTTGTTTCATGATCGCCGACTACGCCGAGCATTGCAGTGCAGCATTGACAGGAAGCGATCGCGGCACAGTTGCCCTCCCCGTTGGTCCCTCCATTGCCGGGCGTTTGCGCATGACACACATGGTCACGGATTTAGTGTCTGTTGGACGAACCATTCGTCCATTTGTATAACAACTCCAGTTATTCCAACTTTGCCGAATTTCGGCTTAGAGTGTACACGCACAAAATAGAGGAAACAGCTCTCTGAAGCCCGTACTTGTCAAGAGTCATGCGCGCATTACACTGAAGGAAGGAGCATCACTTCACTTTACACTAAGAAGCCTGAGTAACGTACATGTGTTACCTACAAGTGACGGTGATCAGTATTTGCAATAGTTCCACTTAGACCAAAAATACCCAGTATGTGCGAATGATAAGCTTGCATTATATTGTCCGTGCTTTTTGCAGCAGATACCGCCTGTCACTACTACTGCCTGAATATTCTACCGATCCTTTCAGACTAATGTTCGGAACGGTCTTCTCTTTGTGATGGTCTGTTGAAAATATATGCAAAAGAGATTATTTCGAGGATGTAAAAGTCGCAAGAACACCTAACTGTCATATCATAAGCTTGTAAACCAAAATTAGGTTTGGTATGCCCCAGGGGAATAGGAAAACACCCGCTACAATCCAAAACAGGTGTAAAATAAAACGACTTTCGTGGAGATAAAAGAGTGAAGCGAACGAGTTGGATATAGAGCAATAAAGAAAGAGGTTAGAATGTTGGGTGCTTGAGAGTAAGGCTTAGTGAATTGATCATTGCTGCTGTTAGGGCAGCGAAATGGAGAGAAATAAGGCGAGCCCTAAATGAAATCATTTAAAATTTCATTTTGTGTTAAATTTGGATTCCGGGTGCCCGTGATCCCAAGGCGAACGTCGCAGCTATAGGCTTTCCAGGCACAATAGCAGAACAAGCATTATTGGAACAAAAGTCACAGCATAGCCTCTGAATGAATGATAATCAGTGGGGCGAAGCGTCCGTCAATCCGTTTGTTTTCTTCTGTGCGTCAGTTCATATGTACGTGCATCCGTCCATGCGGCCGTACGCCCATCCGTCCATGTGGCCTTCTCTCTCCGTCTGCTTGTCGGTCTGCCCGTCCACGCGTGCATCCATCTGTCCGTCCATATGGTGAACACTTAAAGTACCGCCACCTCGCTTATTTTTACCATATACTCATCATATACAAGTACCACCATCCAGCGGACAATTCAAGGGTTAAACGAGAGTATGCACCACATTTATGCAGTCAGCGCTTTGTTAACACCGAGAGCGTGATAACGACGCTATGATACGTTTTTCGTAACATGTTCACATGCAGATATATACCCGAGGGTGGGTATGCGCCACTGGTATGCGAGGTTGTGCCACAGGTTACGCATGACAAGAGGGGAAGCACAAGTTACGTCATAAGGGGCTTCGCCCCTAAAAACAATTCATTGCTATGGGCGAAAGAGAAAAAGAAACAGATAGAATAAAATATGTATGCAGAGAGTAACACAGTTATAGAAGGGAAGAGAAGAACCAAGTATAAGAGTGAGACCAGCTCAAATGGACTTTTCCAGGTTTAGGTCCTTTTCGAAAAGCCTAAGGGGCCTTATCTCTGCCTAAGTGGTTATCTGTAGGATATTCTTGACTGGTATGCAAAGAAATGCCATCCAGAAACACTGTTCCTTCAGGCTTGGCGACTAATCTGTGAAGCTGCCCTAATTTTATGGACGAAGCACCTCAACCACTCGAATTCTCGGCATGTCATGTCACCGTCCTGGTTCACCACAAACAGGCATACCTGCGAAAAATTCGGTGAATTTCAATACTCGCCAACAGCTCGTACCAGATCTGCGCAGTAATACTCAAATACGTTTAAGTATCTGCATTTCTGCATCGAGATACATTCTAAACATGCAGCTGTACCTTAGTAGAAAAATACGTTAATGATGTGAAGTTTAGTTATAAGCACCTAAACTGTAAATTTCTATACGCTGTAAGATTTACAATAATTAGCTGCCGGTAATAGATGTTCTTCCGGAGTATGAATATCTCCAGAATAGACCTGTATCGCTGCATTGCTATTCCAGAATACATGTTTCTTCTTTTTGAAAAAGTATATAACCAACACAACGTGCTGGATCAAAATAAAATGTATCTCAGTATCTGTAATTAAGGCTTTCGACCTATGCATCTCAATATCTACACTCTCAAATAATTTTTTGAGTATATTTGGTCATCCCTGTTTTCTACTACGCTTATCATGGCATAAGGGTTCGTAGTTACTGCCTAAATATTAAGTTTGCCTAATAAGCGGTGCTAAAGTCCCATTGAAATTGACTAAGGCGCTGAAGTTTCTTATCTTGTAGTAGACACATGACCACGATTCTTGACGGTAAAGCAGTTTATAAGCCATTTCAAACCGAACTCTTTGACTTTTATTTGCGCAGTCATAGTGCATTAGTGGACCAGTGACGAGCACAGCCGAAAGGAGTAAATTTTTTGATGTGCAAAAAACAAGCTCTTGTCAACTGTGATGCCATGGTGAACTCGTCAAGTGATTATTTTTCCATCGCTCATGTGGACCCCGACGACAGAGGCTGACATCAGATGCCGGCCAATTTTCGTGTTTTAATATGGAAGTAAGGTTTTGATTCAGAGCATCTTTTAACAAATTGACACAAAAATCGGTTTGTTTCATGCATGAGAACAGTGGCAGGAGGCTGCAAACTCTCTCAATTTTTCTTCGCCTGGCTGCACGCATATTAGTACATGAGTTATATTAGACTTTACGAGTAGGTTGAGGACCGATATTTGGTTTAGCAGCAACGCACCAGTTCTAGGCATAGCACGGTTGCAGTGAACCCAGTTTACAGGATGGTCTCTTGCATGTCAGTTCACGGGTGCATACAGACGCCTAGAGTTATTAATTTAGGTTGTTGTTTTGATAGTTGTTCCTGACAGTCTTGGCGCAACCACCCACAGGTTATCGACCACCAAACTGTTTTCGGTGACAAGCTAAGAATAAAAAGTAAAGCGTACCACTTTCAATTTATATCATGCGCGTCCAACTGCGGCCCCTAGTTACTATAACGTAAGAGTCACGATGAACGAATAACAAAACCAGCATGGCTCTGTTCGTGACGAGAGGCGATGTTCCCCTGCACTGAGATCGTCAGGCATTCATTCGGTTTCTTGTTGTGTTTGCTTCATCAAAAAGAAGCTATTTCATCCATTCACCCTCAGCATTATTTTCGTCGGCCCTCATTCGATGCTGAAGTATATGATCTTGCAGCGTTTGAAGTGCATTGAAGCGGCAGAGCTTCACCGCGCTCCGTCGGTTCTGCAGCGTAAAGCACCAACACGGCGCCTATCATCTGCGCCGCTGGGATGACCACTCTCAACGATTCTCATCGTGGTCATTCGAGTGCACTAAGGTGAAAGTGAAATTTGAACGTGCGTGTTTGTGTTCTGTGGAATGTGTGCGTCTGTGATTTACCACCCGCAATAGATGTGGCATCAGCGTGGCCGCATGTGTGTGAGTGTGTTACTTTGGTGTCGCAATGTGAGAATCTTGGTGATCCTTTGCGATATGCGTGTGTTGTGCACCGTTATGAGTGTTGTAAGTGCGGGCGATATTTGAGAAAAAAGCAACCGAGGGGACCTGCTGGCGTCACACAGTACGAGAGTAAGCAATCCAGGTGGGGAGAATATGCATTGATGTATGCATTAAAAAGTGAATTGTGGTCATCGTGTGTTAGTGTACTTATTTTTACTAGTGCCAATTCGCACAGCTGCGTCATATGAATGGAGTCTATTGCTACTGGCTCATTATTACGTGACAGATTAAAGTGTCTATTGCGCAAGCGCTTATCGCACGCTTAAAGTACGAACGCCTTGCATGAAAAATACCGCGCGAGGTTTTTCTAACAAGGAAATGACGCGAGCTTTGTAATATCGCAGCATCGATCGTTATCGATGCAACGATCACGATCAATCACAATCAGTTACATCGATCGTGATCGTCACTAAAGCAACACCATTAAAACTATTATTGAGTGAAAAAAAAAGATAAACATCTCGTTTTCAGGACATTGTATCATCCTTACCAATATCAGATTAAGAAGTCTTACTTTTTGTATATATTTTTTATTTTGCCTTTATTGCGTGCATGCAATACACATAGAGAGAACTTGTTTATTATAAATTAGAGCCCCATGAAAGAAAAGATGCATGCATTGAGCTCCCTTGCAAAAGCAGTCTGGCACGCAATTCACTGGCATTCCCCAGATGTGCAGGCATTCCCTTGCCTGCGCAGACACACCTTCAACAGACGCATTCATTGAAGGTGGTGGCCCCTGTTGCTGCGAAACTGGGCCGCGCTTAGAAAAAGTTGAATATTGGAAGGCTGTAGAGGTGATGGAAACACCATGAAGCGCAAGTTGTCGAAACAAGAAAAAAAAGAAGCTTCACCTACGGCTTTCAGTCGCCGCCACTTTAGCCGCGTACATCACCTTGGCCATTAGCTTAATGACAACGTGTGCAATTATCCCCACTGTTAGGCACCATCTGCGCTACGCGCTTTTATTTCGTTGAAAGAAAGCATTGATTGAAACATGGGCGTTTTCCTAAAACACAATGAAAAGCTCGGCGACGTGAAATGCACATTCGCTATTTAAGGGAGCACAAGAATCAAAATTAGTGAAATCAATCTCAAATCGCTTCTCTATTTTTTATTTTTATTGAAATAGAAATTAGGCGAAGGAGTTTTTTGTCACCATTACTTGGCCACGGCTACCCCTTTTCGCTTGATTGGTACAGATAAAGAAAAAGAAGAAAACAATAGTATATATACATATGTACAGTCCTACATGGGTGAGAGCAGAAGTTCTGTGGGCAGAACAAACACGTAGACGCCACGCTCACTTTTAGCTTTTGTCCGCTGAGTAGTCGTCACAAATCTTCCTTTCTTCGAAGAAGTGTTGTAGCAACCACATTGCTTTGCTATTTGTTTCAGATGGCCATTGACATAGTATTTTATTCAATGAAAATGGCTGCTCGGGATCTAACCTATATGGAGTTCCTGTTCTAGTCGCCTTCGGTGAGTGTCGTGTTTCGGACAGTGGAGCAAGAGGTGACAGATATCCTCGTCGTCAAGGCCACATGAACATGCTGACGATGTTACACGCTGAATAAGAAGTATGAAGTGCTTTTTGTAAGCAGTTCCGAGTCGTAGGCGATGTATGAGTGTGTCGATATGTCTTGGGAGGTTACGATCTAATTGGTATTCAAGATTAGGATAAACAAAATATAGGATCAATTTTTTGTGTTGTCTGTAAAGCACGTAGACAGGCATAGTTCATGTTTTGTTATTCTTAATATTCTATCTACACCATATTGAGATACCGGAATGAGGCACTTTAGCGTAGAATTATGAACGGTTTTCGCCAACTCATCCGCCATTCCATTTCCCTTAATCTTACAGTGACTGTGAACCCACTGAAATGCCACTCGATGATTCGACTTCACAGCTTCTGAAAGCTCTTTAAGTATAGCGTATACTATACGCACATCAATGTTTATTGATGTGGCATTTTTCACACATGCGAGTGCTGCCAGAGAGTCTGTAATTACCACCCATAATCTTGGTGTCGTCGACAGTTTAAAAAAGATTATGGCTAGCAAATTCACTACGAGTTCCAACGTTGTTGAAGAGGAGAGGTGGCCCAACCGACATGCCTATTCTTAGTGCTATTCTGGAATTATAAATGCTGATGTCGCTGTCTCTTTGGTGACGGAGCCGTCAGTGTACACGTGAGTGTATTCTTGGTACCTGTCAAACAGATGATGTGATGTCATCTGCTGTGCGGCAACGATTCGCACTTCATGTTTGCTGCGAAGTCCTTCTACTGACATTTACATAGTAGGTAGTTCAAGCAGGCATGGCACTTACTTTGCTCCAGTAGTCAATGTGTCGACACAGGAAGCAGGGAAATGTACTGTTGGTGCACATGGTGTATTTACGCTCCAGCACGGTTCACGATGCTGGACATGAACCGATGCGAATGGTGTTGCGTGACTATTTGAAAGAGTTGTCGACATGTCCCCACATTTCTAACTACTATAAAGTTCGATTCTCTTGCCTCTGCCAATGTCAGAGAACTTGATGTTGCCTGTGGAACCCCCAGATATATGCGCATGCTTCGTGCTTGTAACAGCTGAAGCCGGTGTAGAGGCATCTGAGAGATTTTGCGGCGAACTGGTGCAGAGTTGGCAATTCTCTGTCGGATTAGCGCACAATTGACGTGGAGTAGAGACGCTGGTGTACTGCCCTATTTTGTTCCCGGGTTGCGACGTATATTATTCATGGTGCAGTTCACAAGATTTTCTAGATCAGCAATAAGCTGACACCATCTGAGTTGGCTATCTAAGGTAACACCAAGGAAGCAATGCTTTCGTACGATTTTGATTCTCTGGCCATCTACGAAAAGCTTCAAGTTTTTCACTGTCTTTCTCGTTAACGGCAGATCTACCGATATGGCGTGAAAAATCTGCATGCCTCACTCTTTGAGGTAATCACTTATTGCATTTAGTTCTAGTTGAAGCCAATGTTCGATAACTTCCAGTGATTTGTGGGAAGTGCATATGCATATGTCATCTGCATACATGAATATGTTCAAGACTTCAGGCAGCACTTCTGGAATACCCGCCATTGCAGCATCGAAAAGAAGCGGACTAAGAAAACTTCCTTGGGGTACACCTCTGCTCAAGTTGAAGCGATCGCTGTCTCTATTATTGGTTGAAACGTATATTTGTCTGTTACGCAGGAAGTTGGCGATCTATTGAAAGATATGACCATGAACCCTTAGTGAGGTAAGCCTGTACAGCACAGAAAGGTGGCTCACAGTGTCGAATGCCTTCTTAATATCTATTAATGCCGCAACAGCCATGCTTCCACAGCTCCTCTAATGTTCTACAAATGTAAGTAGAAGACGCAGTCCATGGTGCATCGCCGCCGTCTGAAGCCAACATCTGTTCTGGAAGAGAAATGTTAGCTTGAATACACCACTGTATTCTTCTGTGAAGTTTTTTCTTCATTCTTCGCTTCGCATCATAGTTCTCATAGTTACAGAACACAGCCAAGAAACCTGGCAGCGAAAGTTTTGTAAAAAAAAAGCAAACAGCCTAAGTTAATATGATTATTTCCCCTGTTTCGTTCAGTGAAACCGCAAAACAACATTTTCGTAATTTTAAACATTACAATAAATGTGGCAGTGATTGTTTAGTAGAACCTTAATTACCGAACAGAAACATCACCTTGGAGAAATGTGCACTGCTTCTTCGTGGACTCAAAGGTGAGCGCAGTAGGGGGTGCGATTTAAAGAACAAATATATTACTATGCTGACAAGAAAGTCCACGCATTCTCAAGTTTATTTATCTAGCTTCAGATTCTGTACTTCCACACCAATCAAGTATTGTAACGTAATACTTGTAAGCGTGAAAATTAGGGCCACTGTTTGGCAACTACTTCCTTTGTAGCGTGGAGGCATGGAAACATAGGGGCGATGAGGCCTCGTGGGTGGAGACTGTATTTATTCTTAGGTTGTCACCGAATATGATAATCTAGGTTGTTGTTTTTATGATTCTTCATTGGAGTCCTGGCGCAACCTCCCACAGGGCATCGACCACCAAGCGGACGGTTGCTTATTTTAAAGATAAAACTGTTTGACTAGCAGAATACGGTTGGACATTTAAAAAAAAAACACACTGGTCAAACATGAAGAAAAATAGGACGATTCATGAAAAATATGAAAACCAAACAAGCTACTAAGGTTGAAAATAAAGTAAACTTATGTCTAAGCCTAACAATCTATTCATTTCGTTTCCTTTAGAAAATCGCATAAGACTTCGTACATGTTCCTGAGGCTAAAACTTTTCTCAATTGCTCTAAAAAAGAGGACCACCGATAGAAACATATTTATTGCCATGCTACAAAGAAGTTCTTCTAATAACCTTATTCTTTGACTTTCAAATAATACACCTGTTAGGGGAAATGATGACTAGATTCGCTTTCTTTGCGGCGAAAGCATAATGGTAACTGTACGAGACTAGACCTGCGAACGTAAAAAAAAAATCATTGGGCTGACTCAGCATCATAGCCTCGTAATTGATATTTGCGCCCTTATAGAGGAGCACCATAACTTATTCTATTACGGCAGAAAAGCAAGATAACATTTCATAGGGTGACCCACTATATCATTTCTTCCTCTTTTCTAGTAAGTTCATCGCATTTGTCTTTGGAATGGGGCAGCACTGCTGATGTGAAGAAAAAGAAACTGCAAAGCGCGTATGGTGCGTGAGCAGGGTCGTTCGAAGACCAGTAGCTGGAAACGCTCGTTCGTTTCGGACTGAGGAGGCTCCTCGCTCTTCTGCGTACAAGGTCACCGGCTTAATTTCTGGAAGGTTCACACCTACTCTGACAGAACATGGTATTGTGACTGCTTTTCTGTCTCACTAACTTATCCTAATGTCCAGCGAAGGCACAAGTGCTAATACAGACACCGCACTACAACAATTCAATGTAGTGCTGAGGTTCTTGGAATTTTCTTTAGACGAAAAGCAGCTCTTTGAGTAGCCTTTGTAACCCTGTTCCTCCGTACGATTGACGTCACGCTTCCCTTGCAGTGCGCGCAGGCGTCACTCACCCGCCGCAAGCTTGCTCCGCTACTACAAACAACGCTCCCCACACAGCCGATTCGCCAGTCCATGCTCAACAAACCTGACGTGCGCCTAAACGTACACGTTGAAACATGTACTCTCTCGCTTCACCCTCATTACCACTCGTAACGCTCGAACGTACATCACTTGGTAATACTCTTTCGGCTCATTTATTTGCAATGGAGAAGACGCCGGAAGACGCCGTACCTTAACCCGCTGAAATTTCTGCCGATGCGATTACAGCTAACCAGGCGATCGGCTTCGTAGCGAGGGTTAGCGAAGCCGAGCGCATTCGCCAATACTGACGTTGTTTACTCGAGTAAATGCTACACCAAGTTCTACTTGAAACCGTTCTTCTAACACCACGTTGGCGCCCGTTTAAACCGGGTCAATGCCGTGCGCACCGCAGCTGCTTCGCAAGCAATCAGGGTTCGGGAAGACTGTCCCCGTTTGCATTTATTAGTTCGTCGGGAACCATTTACCGCCCTTTTTTTATCGCAAGGCTGCACGCGGGTGCGTCCCTAGCAACCTGACCCCCCCCCCCCCCCCCACGTGATGCTTCGGCTTCGGCAGCTGTCACGAACGGCTGCGGGCGCGTGCGCTGATCCTCGACCCCAGCAATCAGAACCCCACTTCCTTGACTTGAACGTTACTTGCCACCGCCTCAATGCAGTGCATTTGCAACGTGTTTATAGCATTTGTGCTACCAGCGTTTGTGTAGCTTTTGATGTTGATGAAATGCTGACAATATGGCCGTCAGATGCAATTACAAGTGCAGTTCTTCGTCGCTCCTTCTCTCGGCGTTCGCTCTCTCTCCTCCCTGTGCCCCACTTTCCCGTCCTCTAACACCTCACTCTGGATTGTTTGCTGGCTGGGCGCCTCTCAATATGATCCAGAAATGTGTGCTCGAGACAACGCGTTGCAACGCAAACGTCGAGCCAGGATGCTGTATTATTCACTTCTTAGTTTTTTTTAACCATGTACGCTAGCTACTCGGCCTCCCAACCTCAGCCAGGCGGCGCTGCACCACGCGCGTTTCGCTGCCTTGCCAGCAAAAGCGAGTCGCTCAGTACCCCGCTCTCGCCTTGTGTTTGCTCGGGCAGCGTCACCTGTGACTTGCCCCGAAGGTGTGAAAAGATTATGAAAACGCTTTCGTGGTTCCAATCTCACCAAAACCGAGAGCAATTCATTGACTACGGTTGTGGTACCAAGAAAGTCAAACACAATTTCTTTGAGCGAGTGCTGTGAGCCAGTCAATGGTGCACAGCCACTTTTCACACCACATTAGAAGTGAGGTGGCGGAGCGAGTTCTCTATCTATGTTAACGGTAAAACGCGCCCTTGCTGCGGCAGTGCTCTTTTTTTTTTACAGTCGTGTCTTCTGAAAGTTGTCGGCAAACAACAACCACACTTTCGCACGCGTTCGTAATAGCGTTCGAATTTCGATTGCTTGGCAGCCAAGTATTTGGCGTGGCTTTATATCTGTTAGGACATCAGTGTGAAGAGACTAAACTCGCGTTTTCTCTGTTGAGTTTCTGGCACTATTGCAATGTGCACTGTTAAGTTACATGAGAGTTTGTCTTTTGCCGACGTTCATTTTGTGTTTGAACAATGACTTATCGTACGTTCAATGCCACCTTGAATTTTTTACTGCTCCTTTGAAAGCCTAATGATAAAGTATTTTACGGCTACTTCGAACAGACGTGTTTCCAGCAGTGCAGGTTTTATTTTTAAAAAATGGCAACATATTCTGGGAGTGAAGGATGGAGAGTGGGGTGAAACATTCGTCTGTCCATTCGTTCATGCTTCCATCCGTCCATGCGTCCGTCAGTGTGACCGTCCATGCGTCCATCAGCCCGTCTGTGCGTACGTCTGTTCGTGCGTCCGTCTCTGCGTCCGTTCATGCGTTCATCCATGCATCTTTCTGTGTGTCCGTTCATTCATCTATTCAACGCTCCAAGTACCACCATCTCGCATCTTTTCATCATATATTCCCCATATAGAAGTAACGCCGTCCGGCGGACATTCCAACGACTGAGCGAGAGGTGGCACACGCACACTTTCTAACGGCTTGCGCTTCAGGTCTACTTCCCTCCTTTAACCACATCAAGTTCATGGTACATACTAGGTCACTGCATTCATGATTCTGCGGCCCAACGCTCGCTAAACCTTTTTAAAACCAAGGAAGTTACGCCCAGCTAGTATAACGTAGCAACCTTTTCTTGTCAGATAGTGCTCAATGTACATGCCATTGGCTGCTAATGGGGATTGCAGCGTGCGCGTTAACTAAAAGCCGAATGCTCCTGTCTCTCATTCCCCATTAGCAGCCAATGGCATGCACATTGAGCATCATTTTTTATTGTTCAACAACGCACAGAACAAATCTCTCACGGGCAACACCTTGGAGGTCGACTTGTTATACCTGTTACATGCTACAACGGCTACGAGGAACGAACGGGTGCCGCTATAAGGAGTTTCACCTTTAATATTATACTTGCCATTGATCACGCAGCGTGCTCACTGATTCGAATGTCACTTTGGTTGTTTTGGCAGCTTGGTTGGTCTTCGTCATGCTACACAATGCCAACAAGGATCGAGCATGTTTTTGGTTACGCCGACATTTACCCATAAAACCACGTGTAATTTCGCGACACCATCGAAAAATCTTCATTACGACCTTGGCCCCTGTTTAAATCACTTTCATAGCGGCAGCTGTATATCGCCCGCATCGCAGGTGTATGCAAGGATATTGTAATGGGGTCGTTACGTGGACGAAGGAAGCAGACTGTAATTACGAGATGAAACTGTTTATTTGGCGAAAGTTGTGGCCCGCAAATTAAAGGTAAGGTTACAGCAACGCCCACTGGCACTGATAGCGGCGAACAGATCGTCGGCCGTCGATGAACTGGCAAGTGGTGAGGCGCGTCAGTATTTATATACGTGTCATTGAGTATTCAAGCGTTATTGTCATTGGCCGGCCCTGAACGGTGGAGTGACTACATTCCCTCACCACACAGAAAAGCCCGTCCTGCTCCCATTGCATGCGGCCAGAGTCTCGCGAACACAATCTCCAGCAGTGCAATGCCTACTCGGATGAGCGCTGTGCTGTCTTGGATGCTTATCATCGCGGGAGGCTCGCTACCACCGTCGATGACCTTCTTTTCTCAAGGGCGAGCGGAAGTGTGATCAAGCGTGTGTTCGGAGCGCTGAGCAGATTCTTTGAGGACAGCGCGCTCTTTGAGCGCCTTGGAACTTTCCTCCTTCTTCCCTCCTACCCAGAGGCTTGTCGAACTTCTCCCGGTGATTCGACGCCATCTACACTCTTTTTTTTTTCCACCAGCTTGGTGTGGCTATGTGCTCGGGCGATTGCTTCCCTCCGCGCTTACACTTCAACTACGCGCCTGAAGGCCCGTTAAACTTACTCCTACTCGGCAGGTTTTCCTCTCCTGATCTTCTTGGCAGCCTTTCCGGGCGGTTCGCGGCTCGCGATTATTTGGATCTGCGGCTGTGAGACAGAGTTTTTTTTTCCTTCCTTCCCTACCTATACTCTTTAACTCCACAAACCATCCCCGTGCAGACCATTTTGGGGTGTCACCGTAAGGATAGACCATTACGGGTGGTACTTTTCCTTTCACCTAAATAATAATCGCCTAGAGAGAGAGAGAGAGAGAGAGGTGACGTAGGTTCCAGAATAATCTGCAATATTCGCGAAGTGGGAGTAATATTAGCAAAGTGATCTGCTGCAGTCCTAAAGCTTCTCGAACACTCGAGGCGTTTGCCCGGAAAATCACTAGCAGTAAAATGAGGCGATAACAAAACCGGAGAAGGTAATGTGGCTATACAATATTTTTTGTGCCAAAACAATGGTATCATTAAGAATCACGCAGTAGTGTAAGACGCAAGAATAATTCCAGCCATCAATGTTTTTTGTATGGTTCACCTAAATCTATTTGATGTGTAAGGCGCGACAAGGACAACGGACCGACGTTGCACCCACACTGAGCACCACTTCTGTTTGCATTGAGCGTCATCCCAGCATGCGCTGGAAATATCCAAAACCAACACGCTCTGTCTGTCATTCTTACACTAAAATCTAAGCACAGTGTTTTGCTCACATGTAAGTGCAACTGGCTCATGCAGGAATCGAAGACTTCGATACTACCATTGCAACACCTAAGACTGCTACCTTACCAGTTGGTGTTGCTTACGAGACCTGTACGTCTAAACACTTAGTGCGAACAAGCAGAATAAATCTATTGGCACTGAGCGGAGACGAAAAGTGCACAGCCATCAGCTGAATAAAACACTTGCATAGCTCACGGTACGGTAATCTAACAGTGGTGTATCAAGCTAGCAAGCTCAGCCGCATTAGCATTACAACTTGGTTGCGTCGGAAAGCAGGTGGCCAAACTCGAAATGTACCACAGCTGTCTTTTTGCTGTAGCTTAAGTTTCCAAAAGTACCATTCCGTTTCTCCTGTTAAGAGTCGGTAATGCTCTGCACCACGAAAAATTCGCCAATGTGACAAGACCGTGGAATATCGACGAACTGCCGTAATTTACTCCTGACGCCTTTGATGCTGGCACTACTTGCATTGCAAATTGTAGAAATTTACGGGCACTTTTCCGCTCTGAGACAATTTAAACTTCGAAGCCGCTCACAATGCAGCAGGAGTATGTTCCCGCTTTCCAAGACGAAGAAGAAGCGACGCCCATAGCGCGCGCATTGCGGGATAAACGCCCCGTTTTTTGGAAAACCAGGCCAAGCGCGGCCCGTCTATGCCAAGTGCGGCCCGTCTGAGCGATCGGAGCTTCGCCCTCTCTCCGCTAGGGCGGCGAACAGCGCTGCGCAAACTTGAGGCTGTTTTCCCTCTAAAGCTGGAAAGGCATACCGCATTTCTCGCAACATAAGAACGCCACGTTAGGCAAGGACGCTATCGGCTGCTTGGTGTAAAAAAAAGAATAGAATGTTGTTTTGACTGTGGGTTGTCACGTGTGAGACACTGTTGTGGATGCCACGCAATGCATTCACATTTCCTCATGGTTCCCTTTTGGGAGGTGGGGACATTTTTCAAATGCGAAACATTTCTTAGCAAACTTCAGCGACCCTAATGTATCTCTCATCTATCTAGCCATTTGCGTTTGGGTGCTCTCGCGATCACTCCCTCAACCTGGCGTGAATCAAAATTAGCATGGGAGGGTAAGATCGTTTGAAAAATATGACCCGCTGGTCAAAACAGGAATGATGCCACATTACCATCGCGTACGTCGTCAAACACTTTCCGCCAGACAGTGGCACATACCCAAGGGCGTGTATGTGCCACTACTATGCACCTCTGTACTACAGGTGTTTGACGCTTAGTACCTACCGAGGAACTACGAGTACACACATGGGCAATTTTTAACGCACGATTGTTAATACGTGACATAGCGTCGACTTGACTAATGTAAAGAATGAATGTGATAGTTCCCGCTGGAATTGAACCCAAGCATTCTGCGTGGCGATGAAGCATTCAAGCACAGAGCTATGCCAGGTGTCAGAGATACTTTTTAAACAGACGCTAATCTTCGTGACGGGTGAATAGTGGTTGCAGTGCTGCCTATCTAATTATCCCATTGCATATGTACAGCTTTGATACATTCCTCACGTGGGGTTAACGTCAAATGTGGTTAGGTGCCATGCGCAGAAGTTCAATGATTTAACAGTGTCCAGGCCAGCATCCTCGCAAGCATCAGTGCTTCATATCAGCTTCTGGGGTTGCTAATAGGGATATTTCAGTTGGTATCGTTGCACAAATGCAAACAACTATTTTTTTAAACGTCTACAACTCTTCAACAAATGTCTGTACGTAGGAAATTTGTATATATATTTAGTGTCATTTCATAACGTGTCATAATTGCGACATGCTCACCTTCCCTCCACAAGCATCGCATTAAGTCGATTCGAAGGGTACCTGGGCTGTGCCAAATTTTTTTCTAATGTTTGCGCATATAAAACATTCATTGTACTTTTATGCACTTGTATCATGGGCCAAATTAAGTTGTAGGAGAAAACGTGCGATGCTATCGTGCGATGCACTTAGAGGACATCTCTCCACATCGCTAATATTAGTAATACTAGTCTTCGTGCTCTTAATTTTTTGTTTTTGTTTTATTAGTTGTGTTTCGCTTCAAGCTGTGCAAAACCAACTACCTGTACGTCGTGTCTTTTTAAAACTCTACCATTGCTTGTCTTTCGCCCGTTTTCTCAGTTAGGTTGAGTGAAGCAGAAGTCTAAAGAACACAGGAGCCGGCGATTCAGCAACTGTTGAACCGTGGAAATAGTTTCTTAGAAGCTTATGCGCTTTCTTCGAAATAACGAGGTTCTTCATGTTTAATAAAATTATTCTGTGAAGTTTAAAGTACCCAAAAGAACCATGTGATTATGAGGGAAGCCATAGAGGAGGACTCTGGAAATCTGAGCACACGAGCCAACAGCATTATTACCTCCATCGAAAATGCAGCCGCCGCAGCTTGGATTGTAATGCTCGTTTAAATATATGCAGGAAGGGTTTAAGAATCATTTTATTACGTCATTTTACCTTATAGGCAAGTAGTTTTTGTTATCATAGGCTGTTTCTTTTAAACGTCTACACTCAGTCTCAATATCATCTTTTGTGTGCGCACTTCGGGCATTGTTATTTCAATTCTCTTCGATTTTGTTTATGTTGACAGTAATTACATGCTTGGCTGTTCCGTTGAAATATAAGCTACATAAATAGATTGACAGTGACCAATGACCTAAGTAGCTTGACTAAACTTAAGCTCATAAACCAGTACTACTTAAGACAGTTTTCTACTAGCCTTGAAATGGTTTGTGTCTCGACGAGGCATAGTTAAGCTATGCCAAGATGTTTTGGAAGGCCTCAAAGGAGATTAAGCGACTTCACGAGTTAATCAAGTCGAATTAGAATCGTATTTCGCTAGTCACGGGGTCATCCGGAAATTTATCACCGAACAGGCTGCTTCATGGGGATGATTTCGGAATGACTAATTAGATATGTTAAATCTAGATTATTTTTTCAAGTAAAACACTGCGAAATCATTTTTTATTGAGGACTTTTGACTCTCTTCGTTCAAGTTGTAGCAGTGATAAATTTGTGACCAAATCCTTTTGTGTGTGCAGAATTATCAGAATGAACCCCACTTACAGCAAGCAATTTTCTCACAAGACAAAGACTGGCAATGCTTCCTACAGATTGTGCGAGTACACCATCAGAGAAAGTTCGTCGTCATGAAACAATCTTCATCGAAGAAGCAGGCACAGAGAGCAAGTGTTAGACAATCTTTGGAAATTGTGGAGGAGGAGGAAAACATTTAGGTCTTTAAGCTATGTGAAGGGAGGGGGGAGATTGGTCCTTAAGGGGCCGCCCCGTCGAAACACTAAGTGGGCGCCCCTTTACGGGAGCCCACTGGCGTTGGCCGCGGCCCGGGCACCCTCAACCAAGACCCGCTGGGCCGACAGGCTAAAGCGGTCGAGCAGGGCTGCCTTTCAGTCTTCCCGGGAAGGGTTGAACATAAAGGTGAGGTTTGGAGTCTTTGACACGCCCGCACCATGTTGAAAATACCACAAAAATTTTCCTCACAATGTGGGCACTTCCCCGTGCAAGCGGTGTTGAAGTGTTGCAGAATTGCCGGGCACAATAAAGTTTTGGTGTAAAGGTGAAGGAGGGTCCGCTCCTCCACCTTCGTGAGGCCCTTAAAGGGTTCGGGATAGACTTGATGGCCTAATCAATAAAACTGAGTGACCTCCTTAAATGTGTACGTGGGATTGGATTCAAGGTCGAAATTGTAAGGGGGCCCGGATGGTGCCTGAATAGTGAGCGCACGAGCAGCGGCACCAGCGACTCATGACTAGAGGCCGAATTTATGGGCACTAAAAAATAGGTTTAGGCGCCAAAAATAGACAGGCAGAACACTGTTTTTTGGTCCCATATTCGTAATTATAGGTACAATAAATTTTGACCAAATTAGGATTTCCGAAGAAATAAATTTGGGATCTGTGTCTACTTCAGGAAAGCAAACAAAAATGCTTCAATTTATGATACTACAGAGGCGCTAATGGTTTTACATAGCAACGCATTTTTCCCGCAGGGTTCGCAGCATACTGTCTCTCTAGTTCTACTCCAGCATGGTGAGTTAGTTTTTCACCGACAAATGAATATCCGTCCGAGTCTCACTTTTCAGCATAGCTGAGAAGACCTGCGCAGGTGCAAATAGTCAGAGCACAATATGCAAAAAGTTTTTTGTTGCCTCGTAATAAAATGGTCTAACTGCACAGGCTCAATTTTTTTTGTCTTCGAACACCTTATAGGGCCCTTTGCAAATTTCGAGAAGCTACAAAAATGCATACACTGGGCACTCGCGATCTTATCTGCCAAGATTTGCAGTGCTACGCGCGCTTTATTGAGGTGAAATGTGAGACTGAACCCCGCTTGGCCATCTCACTTGTCTGCACCCGAACATGGTGGTGTATACAACAAGGAATGGTCCTGCATACGTTGAAGTTGTACGTGACACTGCGAGAACTATTTGAGACATGTGTATTTTGTACAATGTGTTGCCTGAATAGAAGTATGAAAGTCGGCTGAAATATTGAAACATACAGACGGAATCTATGTGCATCCTTATTTTTTTTGCGAGATGCGAGACTAAGCTGCCTTCATTTCGTTTGCATTGGTGCCGTCGCCACTCTTACATTGTGCATCGTGCCGGCGCCAGCATTCACAACACTTCGCGTGTTTTTGGTGCATCGTTCCTTAGAGGAGTTCTAGCTGTGCGATGCTGTGTATCGTGGTAAAGATACGTGATTCATGCCATCGTCTCCAAACGAGAGCGCAGAGAGGGATCCATCCCACAGAAACAGGTCGTACTATACCGAGAACCTCGAAACAACAGAACATCGCTTGCGTGCATGGCATGGCATAGGCATGTTATGCGAATGTGCGGCAGTGAGCACTCTT
This sequence comes from Rhipicephalus microplus, assembly GCF_043290135.1. Classification (NCBI taxonomy): domain Eukaryota; kingdom Metazoa; phylum Arthropoda; class Arachnida; order Ixodida; family Ixodidae; genus Rhipicephalus; species Rhipicephalus microplus. Next base: position 249,371,805 of record NC_134702.1, read on the forward strand.
GGGGTGAACAAGCGAGCGCGTGGCCGCGCTCTGCGCAGCGCCAGTGTGTTGGTGTGGCCACGCATCAAAGCGTGATGATGCATGCGTACGTGGACACACGGTAGCTGCTTTACGTCGTCGGCTACATCGCTTGAGCGAGCCACTCCGTAGTATACTGAAGCGCTGGTTTCGCTTGTCCGTAGCACAGCAAGAGCGCCACGCTCGTGTGCGCCTGCGCAACTTGGATTCGATGCGCAGCCGCGCTGGCTGCACTGACACTCCACACAGTGCTGCACGCTGGGTCGGGTTCACTCTAACAGTGCTTACCGCTGTAAATTACGCGTGCATGACATGCTAATGCGTCCACGTCGTGTGATCCTCCAGGTCCGAGTTGCTTCGGTACTTAATAGGGCAGGGAAAGAGTTTCACTTTTGAAGTCTACATCGAGTGAGTGGCGAAGGTTTCAAGCTCACCTCCTCGCATCATGTTTTCGCAGCTTGTAATGAACCAATCCAAAAAATTCTAGTGATACAAAGCTTTTCATTCGGCACGCAACAACTTCCACTGTCCAAGTAAAGTTTCTCTTGTGACCTAGTGAAGCGCCATCTAAGAAGTAAATGAAAAATAAAACAAAACTACATGAATATCCTTTTCTATCTACACTTTACTTTCCCCTGATGATACTCCGTGGTTTCGCATTCGTTCTTCATCGCCCTGCTGCTGCACTAAAACTCCTCCGCATCTCTACGCAAGCGAGCTGATGCCGTAAAGATGCCGAATAGATGACGCGGGGCGGAGGAATACCTCTGTAGAGGCTAATCGACCTTCCTGTTGTGTAAAAAACCTTGTACACTTGACATTGGTGAAAGTAACTTGTGAGTTGGAGTATAGGTTGCACCACGTAGTGTTTCGAAGCTCAATTTTGCAGGTTATCAGAAATGCCAGACTCGAGCGGCACTTGCAAGCAATATTTCTGGGTAAATAGCATTTATACAGGCACCAATTTTGAAAACAGGCATTTATTGACACTTATAAGAGTTTAGGCAACAACGTCCAAAACAGTCATTCATTGGCACTATAAAACACTAAGAAAGCTTTTCTTAGCCTTCAATATGTGCTCACATGTCAAAATGACACGATAGGAATTAAAGAAATAAAATACGCATTTGCCAATTTTCCTGTCTCTACTCATTACCATCGGAGCCCGTATGAGATGGAGCCGAAATGACCGTTCCGTGCATGAGCACGCCTAGGTACTGGCTGTGCTGCATTGTTTTATGTGCTAAGTAAGCATTGCAGCCCTCTTCAATATTGCGGCAGGCAACCTATGGAGTCGCTGATAATGACCCCCGAGCCTAGATCTGCGACAGCTAACTAGATGACGATCTCCTCCACGAGCGTATTGTTTTGTGCTTGGAAGGTGAGTTCGTTTTCTCCGGTGTTTTGGAGAGCGACTGTGGCTGTGTACCAACCTCCGTGGTAAGTGCCGGAGGTGTCCACATAGAATAGTCCGAATTTGTTACCGTAGTGGGGAGCCAAGGCTTCCGCCCACGCAAGGCGTCGGTCACTGTGGTCGTCTCGGGTCATGTGGAGACGATAATACAATTAAGGACTTAGTCCAGCTCATGTAAATGAAAATACAAGCACATAGTCGGATAAAAAGACAGATACATTGCACTCGTAAACGAATTAAACACGCCGGGAAAATTGTGCAAGGCTTCTCCAGTTACGGAATTGCGTAAGGACAAGGACGACATAGCTCTGTCTTGCGAGGTGCTAACTTCTGGTGGCATAAAGGTGAAGAGAGCGATAGAACTGTTGTTTACCCACCCGTGTGCTGGACAAATTAAGCGTCGATATCTCGTGAAGAATTGTCTTGAAATAGAAAAACCCGTACGAGCTGTTTGGCCTGGAACTGTTAAATATTATTGCAATAACAATGGTACGGACACTCTTGGCTGTATTTCCTCACCAGCGTCGACGACCGAGGCTGTTCTTCATATGTGTGTAAGTATGTCTACATATATGAAAACACAAGACAGAAAAATAATCTAGCAAAATACTTCGCCATCCGGAATTGTTCGTCTTAACTCACGCTTGTGAGGGCGTGGTGTCAGCCACGGAACAACGAAAGAGCACCTCCAACGTTGAGACGGCAAGCTATTTATATAAACCACTTACCACTTGCGATGGCCGTCATGGGGAAACTATTGTGTTTTCAGCATCACCATTCAGATGAAGCAATAAGCGTGCGTCACCAGATTGTCAGGACGCAGCAGCTCGAGGTGGAGAGAATCGAACGCCTTGGGCTTTCACCATGACAATTCTGCTGTAGTTACTGGGTGCACAACGGTTATGGGTGCATTCGCTGCATAGTCGTTCATCTGTACCTGTGAGTACGTTTCGTGCGTAATTTGTGCATTAGCAACGCGGGGCCCGTTTTGACTTGTCATTCGTCGCGTGACGTTCAAATTTCTTGTTATCTCGTTTATTGCTCCGTCTTTGCGGCGAAAATGTGGCTTTTCATTTCTGAAGAGCGGCGAAGACGAAAAAAAGAACCAGAGCGCGCGCCCAGTAGCTGCCGGCATTCCGTTTCTTTTAGGGGCGAAGCTCCTTAAAGCGGCACCCGTTCGTCCCTCGTAGTAGTAGTAGTTGTAGTAGTGTGTAACCAGTCTTACATTTTGACCTCCAAGGTGGTGCCGGTGGGAGATTTCTTCTGCGCGTTGTTGAACAATAAAAAAATTACCAGCGTGCGCGTTAACTAAAAGCCGAATTCTCCTGTCTCTAATTCCCCTTTAATAGCCATTGACATCTACATTGAGCACTATCCGACAAGAAATTGTTGCTACGTTAAACTCGCTGGGCGTAACCTCCTTGGTTTTGGAAAGGTTTAGCATGCGTTGGGCCGCGGTGCCATGAATACAGTGAACTAGTATATACAACGAACTCGAGGTGGTTAAAGGTGGGAAGTATACACGAAGTGCAAGCCGTGGGAATGTGTGCGCGTGCCTCCTCTTGTTCAGTCCTCGGAATGTCCGACGGATGGCGGTGCTTCTATATGGGGAATATATGATGAGAAGATGCAAGATGGTGGTACTAGAGGTGTTGAATAGGTGGACAAACGGACACGCAGACAGATGCTTCGACGGACGCACGGAAGGGTGCACGGATCAATGGACGCATGGACGGACGCAGGAGCGGATGCATGGACGAACGCAGGGATGGACGCACAAATGGACGTGCGGACGCACGAACAGACGCACGGGCGGTGACACAGACGCACGCATGTACTGACGTAAGCAAGAACGAATGGACGGACGGATTCTTCGCCCCACTCTCCATAATTCACTCCGTGGATATTCTGTCATTTTTTTCGTTTTGAACCAGCGTCTGAATTTTTTACTTTCGTTCCACTACCTCGTTTTATCAACACTTGTGGTCCTGCTCATTAAGAACCACTATGCATTATAATGCACACACTGGTGTGGGAAAGATGTTGGCCATAACGTTGCATAATTTTCTTGTGTAGTACTCTATGAGCGTGCATTACGAAGATGTGTTTATATTTTCACCTGTGCGTCAACAAATTTACCGGGGTCTGAGAATAATGTATATATTATACAGAACGATGTGCTCAACTGTGACTTTTTTTTCAGCCACTTCAAGCTCTTACGGGCAAAAGTATCAATTTATACGGTGACTCGCCTCATTGTTTGTTACCATTACCTTGCAAATATACATCACTTCTTAAATGAAGTATTATGATGCCTATTTATTGCACCACCTAGAGCACAGAGGTTGATAGATAGATAGATAGATAGATAGATAGATAGATAGATAGATAGATAGATAGATAGATAGATAGATAGATAGATAGATAGATAGATAGATAGATAGATAGATAGATAGATAGATAGACGGATAGAAGGCATGTAGCTTTCTTCGACGATACCTTGCCTAGCCGGCCATTTATTGCTTCTTATTCTTGCGCTCTGCGTCGGCGTGCTTCTGGCTCCATAAAATGCGCCGAAGTACAATCGAGCTCACACAGTAACGACATCGAGAGCGAATCGATCAGAGGTACCGCTCGCCTTATTTTTTAAATGAATGTCCCAGCTCACAGCTGAGATGACTAAACGGTTTAATAAAGGGCCTAGTTGCTTCCTCGTGAGCTGACTTCATTAAATTATGAGGTAAATCTACGCCTATGTTCTCATTTTATTTGATGATGACTCAAAAGTCACAGTAACGCAAACATAGTTCTCAAAGATTCGAAACCAATGGTTCCTGATATTTACTTGGATGACCAAGGTGTCACTGACTTTCTCTTTACCGACTACCGAATTCCGCAGGTTGACAGCTCGGGAAGCCAGAATCGCCGCTGGACCACCATTTTCCTTACGGGGCTGATCATTCTAATGTTAGGACTGCTGAGCTGCACACTTCTGTTCATTTACTTGGTCACCGATAAGTCGACAGAGAAAGATGACACCATGGTAAGAACCCTTACAACGTAAGATTCAGGTCATGTTGCAACGGAGAGAATGTCATTTTTGGAAACATTAACCACAATCGAGAGCCATTCTCACATTTATATTGTCGCACGGTCTGTCATTCTGTGGTGCGTTTGCCGCCAAGTCTCTAGTTCACACAACAGTAAGCAAAAAGCTTCGCCACGTTTTGCGAATGACATAAAATTTACGCTTACTCGCATAAAGAGGAATAATGTCTATGGCAACGGTTGTCCCATAAGGCTGGATAACCGGCTGCTAGCACCAGTCGTCCGATCATTTGCGACTGGTGACCAAAAAGCGACTGGTGTTCATACCGGCAGAGGCTGCATGCGAGCAACCGCAAATCGCAAAACTAGAGTCACGTCTGGATCTCGTTATCAGCAAGAACTCTGGAGATGGGCGCCGATGAGCTCATCGCCGCCAGTTGAGTGAGCGCAGCGACCCGAATGCGCCGCATTTATTGTTTTTGTCCCTTCTCGCACAGGGTTCCCAGCAGCTTCAAATAGTTCGATTCAAGCGAAAAACAAAAGATTGTCATGGCGCTGATACGCGAGATTGCCATGGTGTCAGCGCTGGTGCTGTGCTGGCCATAATGGCAGTACGGAAGCCTCCAAATGAAAACAAAAGGCAGATCCCACGTACAGAGGGAATCGATAATATGCAAAGCACGAATAAAAAGTTTTGATAGGTCATTTTAAAATCAGCACAACGTTACGAGGTTGAGCTAAATTAAGCCGTATACGACTTCCGTGTCATGATTATCGTGTTTGGATGTGTCGGTTACCTTCGTCATCTAATCACGTCACGTAATGCCGACTTTAGTATATGTGAACCTAGCGAAACGGCTGTGAGCACTCTATGAGCGTGGTATGTTGTCATATTTTTACATGACACGTGTGTGACTATTATCATGTTTGCACCAGTCCTATACTTTCATCATCCCTTGAAGTCTCGAAACACCGAAATTCGTATATGTGGAACTAGCGAAACAGCCGCAAGTGCATCATGAAAGGCCCAATATACTCCTACGAAACGTTGACGCGCACGCACGCTAGGAACAGCGACGTTATACGTAGGCAAAAAGTGAAAACTCTATAGTCTGACGCCATCGCGACTGGCGCGACCAGCTTCCGTCGGCGCGGACGATGCCAACTGGCGCGAAATGCGACATGCTGCATTTCACACCCACTGCGTTACCCAGACAGCACTGCGTCTGCCTCTTCAAGGAGGGACGCAGGATGCGCTGAAACACGTATGCGTTAAAGCAACGCAGTGTGGCGCGTGCGTGCGAGCTTGTGGCAGGACCGGGGACTGGCGTCGCAACGCCGGCGTGACGCGACGAAACGAACGCCAGCTTGCATGAGCACTGTGGCACGTCGAAAACTATTGGGGCCTTGACTAAGGCATGTAGTCATGACATGAAACGCATCTCATGATTATCATGTTTGCACCAGTCGCATGCCTTCGTGATCTATTGATGTCACGTAATACCAAATTCTGCATGAGTGAACCTAGCAAAACGGCCGTGATCACATTATGACTGTGGCATGCAGCCATGCTGGTACATTTTTTTATTTTATTTTATTTTATTCATACTGTTAGCATACATGCCAAAACAGGAGTAGCTCATCTGGGCACACAATTTTCAAAAGTCCATGAAAAAGTGGAACATCTCACAATTTGACACAAAGCAAAAGCCATGCAAAAAATTAATAAAAAAATTGCCCGCAGCTTTCCTCTGGGGAACACTGAGGAGGATGCGGAGCATATAATTGGTTAACGGGGTGTTAAAGTGCGACTTACTTGGGTCGATAGCTAAATTGGTTAACGTGGTTGTGAAATGGGGTGGTAAATTGCGACTTACTTGGGTCGATGGCTAAATTGGTTAACGTGGTTGTAGGAGGGGGTGTTAAATGAGTGAACACGTACACACGTATGCGAAAGGGCGGCGCTGGTCGAAGGGACGTCGATCATTGTGTTTGTGGATTCGTTGGAATTCATTTCACCGCGACCTTGGACGTCGACGCGCCGTACAAACCAACCGACGAGCGGCCACTTAGCGAGCGAGCGCCGACCTTGAGTATATATACAGCGCGACGGCGCATGCACTGTCAGCTGTCGAATGTTCGAGAAGGGGGAGAAGCGCAACGGCGCATGCGCGGGCGTCAGCTGCCGATGTTCTCGAAGCGCGACGGCGCATGCGCGCGCGTCAGCTGCCGATATTCTCGAAGCGTGACGGCGCATGCGCGCTACATTATACAGCTAGCGAATGTTCGTGAAGAGGAGAAGCGCACGCGGTGTGTAGAGGAGGAAGGGTGCACAGATGGTGGAGGAGTGAAGCGCGCGCGGTGTGTAGAGGAGGAAGGGATGCACAGATGATGGAAGAAGGAGGAGGAAGCTTGCGGACGGCGCCGCACTACAAGCCTCGAGTATTAGATGCTCCGCATCTAAAATCCAACATTGAATGCGCACCCTGCAGCATAGCACGGCAGAACACAGGTGAGCAAGTGAGTGCCTTATCACAGCTCAGTTCAACATTTGAAACGCACATTCGAAGTCTTTAACATTGTTACACAGTGCAAGGTCATTTCGTAACTTATTCCATGTGTCAATACCGGATACAATAAAAGAATTCTTGAACGATTTTGTGTTATGCTTCAGAGGTTTAATGGGTTTGGTGTGCTTTGTCCGCGAATGCGAAGTGTCTAGAGTGAAACTTTTTGTTATCTCTGTTTTGTAGATACCGTGGAATATCTGAAAAAAGAATTTCATGCTGTTGATATTCATTCTTTCGGGCAGTGTAAGAATTTGAGCCCTAGTTCTTAGACTTGATATGGACTGCGTTCTACGGTAGGAATTAAAAATGAATCTTAAGGCTCTATTTTGAACCTGTTCACATTTAGCGATATTATTTTGCGTATATGGCTTCCATATCGGGCATGCATATTCCAGCAACGAAAGTACTGCGGTTTTATGTGCTATAAGTTTTACTTCAGGTGTCGCGTCACCAAGCCTCCGACGAAGCATCCAAAGCTTTTTTTGCAATTAGTCACAGATATAATCTATATGGCGGTTTCAGTTCAAGCTACCTGTGACGTAAACACCCAGGTATTATTATTCGGACACACGGCAGAGTGGTTCGTCATTTATGACGTAACGAAATAAGAGAGGCTTGGTTTTTTTGTAATCGGCATAAAAACTATTTTGCTTGAGTTCAACACCATTTGTCATTTTTTGCATCAAGATCCTATCATGCCCAAATGTTCATTAGGCTTTTCCTGGTCGTAGTTTGATTCTGCCTTTGAATAGATGACTGTGTCATCAGCATAGTGCTTAATGATAACATCGGGCGAGAAGCCGCTGTTAAATCATTTTTATATAGTAAGAACAGCAGTGGCCCTATGACAGAGCCCTGTGGAACTCCTGAACCTACCGACTGGCTCGTGCTGTTTGTGCCCCTAATGCAAACCACTTGCTCTCTGTTTATCAAGTAAGCCGCTATCCAATTTATGAGCTCATCATTCTGCAGGATCATGCTAAGCTTATGCAGCAATTTTGGATGTGGTATTTTGTCGAATGTTTTTCTGAAACCAAGAAAAATAATTTCAACTTGCCCTCTGTCATCTATGATTTGACTAATGAAATGTGAAACCTCGTTGAGAATCGTCACTGTCGAGAAACCTCGCCTGAAATCATGTTGTTGTTCTGGCATTAGTTTGTGCTCTTCGAGAAATTCTGTTAAGTGCTTAGTAAGTACATGCTCCAGTGTTTTACAGCACGTGCTTGTTAAAGACACAGGCCTGTAGTTGTTTACACAGTCTTTAGCACCTTCTTTATGAATCGGTATGACCATAGCACATTTCCAGTCATTAGGAACCTGTCCACCTCGCAAAGATTTGTTAAATATATCAGTGAGATAATAAGAGCACCATTCAGCATACATTTTAAAAATACATTAGGAATGCCATCTAAGCCAGTTGATTTATTTTCATCAAGGTTCAGAAGAAGGTTACAAATTCCTTCCTGTGTAACGACAATATCAGGAATTGGCGAGGTAGGACAACCGAGGCTGAATTCCGGCAGTACACCGTCATCGCCCGTAAAAACCGATTTCAGATAATCAGTAAAAGTACAGGCTAACTGAAAACTATTGGTAACAGTGCCGGTTTTTTTTATTTAAATACACAGTATTCGATTTTTCTTTCGATAAATATTGCTAAAATTTCTGCGGTGCTGTTTTAATAAACTGCGTTAAAGATTTATTCATGTTTCGCCTTTATGCGTAAGCCAGCTCAGCTCTGAACGACGAAGAGAGCGTCGTGACATCAGCCGATCTGAGACTTCATTTACTATTTTTTCGTTTTGCCTGCATGCGCCTTAGTTGTCGTTTCATGTGAATAATTTTTCGCGAAACCCATGGACTCATTCTTTGAACCTTTTTTGTTCGGTCAGGTATGTAACTTTTTATTAGTGTGTGTACAGTTTCTTTAGACCTTTTCCACGCATCATCAACCGTTGAACTATCACATACAGCAATGCGCTTAAAATCTTCATAATCAATGTCAAAAAAGTTCAGAATTAAAACATCATCAGCTCTAGAGTAATTGGGCACCAGTACAGACTTTGTGGCTTGCGCTTCATGACGCATGCCCAATAGCTGAAGAATCACCATACTATTCCACTAGGTCGAAATTTCCGGAGCCCTCCACTACGACGTCTCTCATAATTATATAGTGGTTTTGGAACGTTAAACCCCACAAATCAATCAATCAATCACCATACTGTGATCTAAAGTACCGTCCATCACTACACAAGTGTACTTTTGTTCAGCCAGTGATGGACTCAAAAATACAAGATCAAGTAAAGAGCCACCCTTTTCGTGTACTCGTGTGCACTCCTGTACAACTTGAACCATACTGAGCGAGAACACCCCATCTAAGAGAGCTCGGGATGGTAATACATCAACCTGACCCGCTTTATACTACACCCAGTTAATATGCGGAAGATTAAAATCACCGGTCATTACAAATTTTTTTTTTAATTCGGAAATTCGCAATGTAAAAAGTCATTGAAAGCTTGCATGTAGTCTGCCGAAGAATCGGGAGAACGATACACTGCAATGTATGTGAACGAACTGCCGTATAAAGTCATGTCACATGCAATAATTCAGTTTCAGGTGGCAAAGAACGTTCTGTGCACTCAGTTGATCTTTTACAGATAATCGCAACACCACCACCCCTAGATCCGCGATCTCTACGATAAGCTATACATGACACGCATCTCATGATTATCATGTTTGTAGCAGTCACATACCATCGTCATTCATTCACGTACCGTAATACCCGATTTCGTATATGTGACGCTAACGAAATGGCCATGAGCACATCATGAGCGTGGCATTTATACATGTTGTTAAATGACACGCATGTCATGATTTTCATGTTAGGGTTCGACTCTTGTATTGGCCATGTGATCATGTTATACCATACCAGTTTTGCTTCATGTCATGTGAACGAAACCGCCACAAGGGCAGCAAGACCATGAAATGTAAATTATAACATTCATGACATATATGTCATGATTTTAATGCTATGATGAGTCAAATATTCCCGTCATACAGTGATGTTATGCCATACCAACTTTGGTATCGATACCATTATTCAAACAGCTAGGAGAGCTAAATGTCTGAGGCAGCCAGATAGATAGATGGATAGATAGATAGATAGACAGATAGATAGATAGGTAGATAGATAGATAGATAGATAGATAGATAGATAGATAGATAGATAGATAGATAGATAGATAGATAGATAGATAGATAGACAGACAGATAGATAGATAGATAGATAGATAGATAGATAGATAGATAGATAGATAGATAGATAGATAGATAGATAGATAGATAGATAGATAGATAGATAGATAGATAGATAGATAGAATATCTCGGGATAGATATTCCCGAGAGTGGTACGTATTCAGAAACGCTCCTTGAATAGACTCGCTCTCTAGATTTCGTGCCGACCGGTTGTGCGCCAGCGATCTCCAACGAAAGAGTAGCTCTGGCTGACTGGGCTCACCCTACGCCATCTGCTGACGACGACAAGAACTGAGTGGTGCCCCGCCCGCGGACTCCTGCCACCATGTCCTTCTTTCCTATCTTCTCCTTACTTCCGTCGTTTTCTGTCATTCGCTGTCTCTGCACCACGTTCTCTCCTTCCTCTCCCTATCTATTTACATTTTAATCCTATTCGTTTAATCCCTCCTTACCCCCATCCCTAGTGAGCTAATGTTGAAGTGTCGTACTCTGACGCAGACAGCCACAGGGCTTACTTTTCTCTCCTTTCCTCGATAGAAATCCTTGAATATACCTCTACCGGGGTACGTTACAGCATGACGTCACCGGTGATCGTGCAAGGCGGTGGTTGGCAAAACACTCCCGCTGGTGGCTGTGTAGAGTGCAGTCGCTCGGAGATTGGGGCAATTTTTTTTTCTTTTTAGAAGCCTAATCTTCATCTCACAGGGGCAACATTAGCTGTGGTATGTGTTGGACAACACTAGGTGTGTGGTAAAGTGAGTGATGAAATATTTTCCACGCTTGCTGGCTGTTTATCTCGGATAAGTGAACGCACGTGGCGGCCAGTGCGACGAACAGTGGCATCGTCTTCGAAAATGTGTAGTGTTGCCTTTGGCGTGTAGTGTGCGCTGAAAGGCATCGACAATATTGGTTCGCCTTTACGGATGGTGAAACTGGGAATATTATGCGTGGTGTGTGCAGTGTGAATAACGCGATGCGTCCTGTTTGCGAAAACACTGGTATTCGTTTTGGGCCGCTTCCAGTACCTGGTTATCGATGGAACTTCACTATCTGACTTTCCAGTCAAAGTAAAAATGCATTTGACGCGATCATCTGCGAGTGGGTACATCTCCGTGTATGCGCGGCGTGCAGAAAAACAAAAGTGCATAATCTTTGGGTGATATATACGACTATGCATGAGGTGCAAGCATGTTGTAGCGTTATCGAATCTGCATAGGTGCTTCACCGCGGCTATCACTCGTATTATCAGATACCTGATACGTGTAATGGGCACAGCAGAGATTTTCGTTTATTTACTTTGTACTTTTACGACTTGATCCTTATGAAGTGACAATGCACATTAGAAGCTTGTGTATCAAGCCTAAAGGGGCAAAATAGGAACGAAAACACGTTATAGGTGCCAAATGCAGCAAGGTAACTGGGCCAGATAGTATTATATATCGTTAACTTGTCGGTTTTTACATCGCATGAATTATCACTGGGTTATTGAGAAACGCAGCGGCAGAATTCCACCTTCACGAGGATATGTTAAGCTCAGCCTAACACATGGCAAGAAGTGTTTCGTTTTTAGGGGCGCAGCTCCTTATAGCGGCACCTATTCGTCCATCGTGGCTGTAGTAGTAGTGTGTAAAAAGTATTACATTTTGACCTCCAAGATGGTGCCTTTGAAAGATTTCTTCTGTGCGTTGTTGAACAATAAAAAATATTGCTCAATGTACATGCCAATGACTGCTAAGAGGGAATAAGAGACAGGAGTATTCGGCTTTAAGTTAACGCGCACGCTGCGAAATTTTATTGTTCAACAACGCGAAAAACACAAGAAAGGGTTGCTACGTTATTCTCGCTGGCCGTAACCTCTTAGGTTTTAGAAAGGTTTAGCGAGCGTGGCGCCGCAGTGCCATGAATACAGTGAACTAGTATATACCATGAACTCGAGGTGGTTAAAGGTGGGAAGGAGACACGAAGCGCAAGCCGTAAGAAAGTGTGCGTGTGCCTCTTCTTGTTCAGTCCTTGTAATGTCCGCTGGATGGCGGTGCTTCTATATGAGGAATATAGGATTAAAAGATGCGAGGTGGCGGTACTTGGAGTGTTGAATAGGTAGACTAACTGACACACAGACAGATGCATGGACGCACGCACGGATGGCTGCACGGATGGATGAACGCATAGACAGACGCAGGAGCAGATGCATAAAGGAAAGCAGGGACGGACGCACAGATGAACGTGCGGACGCACGAGCAGACGCCCGCACGGACGGGCGGATGGACGCACGGGCCGCCACACAGACGCATGCATGGATGGACGGAAGCAAGAACGGATGGACGGACAGATGCTTCGCCCAACTATCCATCATTCACTCCGTGTATATGCTGCCATTTGTTTTTTCGTTAATCTCCAATCCGACTTTTGCGCAATGAGTGAGAATCATAACCGTGACGTCACGCACAGCAGCTCAAAACCACGCTGCTGCCAATGATGTACCTCATTTAAAACTCCATTACACATGCCACGATGCAAATTGAATAAGTTTACATTCATGCGATGCAAATATTTCTCAAAGTGCCAGTCACCATGTACATTCAAAGCGTTCGCTTTCGAAAAAGACGAGATGTTTTATAGCTGCCATCTACCTGGTTGAAGCACACTGCGTGCTAGTCACGTCTCCCAGTACTCTAAATAAAGTTTCTCCATCCATCCATCCATCCATCCATCTACGACGAGCCGATTTCCACACTATGCGCAGCAACCCTTCCGCGACCCCCTTCTTTCAAAAGCAGGGACTTTAAACCAGAGCAATGTAGAAATTTCCCTCGAGGGAATTTTGACACGCAACTCCGCTATGCAGAAAGTTGCTACCAGCGGAACTTTCTTGCCAACCAGCACCTGCTCCGAGAGAGATTATGGTGGGCGGTTGCCCTCAATGACGTCACACAGTTTACAAACAGGGAGAGGCCTATTGAACTTGACTTGCCTCAGCCTCCACTGACCACAAATGAGTTTCGAACGCGGTATCTTTATTCGGTGCCAAAGTATGAAGCACAAAGGCATTCCAAACGCCCTTTATTGAAGGCGGTCGCGATTCAAGCTTAAGACAGAAAATGATTCTGAATAGGTGGGAAAATAGTGCACAATTCATTTTCTCTTCATTTTACGGTGTTTAGCTTCTTGCGAATGCCGCCACGTAAATTCGGCACTTTGCTCGAGCTGCTGCGTTCTGCCATCTCCAAGCCAAGTACTCCTTGGTGGTCATGGTGCCACAGACCTAGAGGGGCGCACGCGTTTGTATCCGGCGACAGGAGGTCAGCACAATGTAAAAACAAAAAAAAACAAAAATGAGCCTGCATATAAAGAAATGCTAGTGTCACTTCTGGGCATCGCTGATTCGTTCCAGCAGTTTTGCGGCTGCAGTCACGCGACTGAAAATCGAGCGTTTGCGACCGTTCTCGACCATTTGCGACCAGTCCCACATAGTCGCGTGACCGCTGCTAGTCGTTGTGTCAACCAACCATTAGATTAGAAATAAGGGCTGATAGAATTGTGATGAAACTTCAGTCCTTTAACTCGTGGAAGGAGCCGGAAAATAGGGATGAGAACTGTCTACAGCACTCACATCAGTACATTGCCTACCAAACTGTCTAAATCACCGCGTTGAATAAACCTAGTACGATTTCGTTCATAAGACTTGCATATGGCGTCATATGAGATCAATTAAGGCCAATGTTGCAGAGGCGCCCCTAAGAAAGAAGGTGACCCGATAGTAACTACAGCATACGCGTGAAGAACAAATGCAATCACGTGTCACTAGTGACTACTTGTGGTCACGTGTGAGCACATCAACTAGCTTTTTCGTGGTGCTTTGACTGGCCTAATTGAAAGCTATGCTTCTGAGGATGGTGGAATGGTTATGTTATGATGATCTTGACGTCTTAACAATGAAGAATCTAGGAATGCGGTGTTGCTGCAGCAAACGTACCGCTACGTTGGCAAGTTCATTAAGCCGAGAAAATGCACTGTATCTGAACGCAGGTGCCATGACACCCCTTCCTAAAATAAATGTGATTGTTTAAAGCCGATATGTGGCCCTGAAGTTATGTCTCTCATGTATTTCGCGCATTACTGGAATATCAAAAGTAACTGGGTCTGAATTGACTAATACAGTCACTACATCGCAGCTAGCGCTTCTGTTTGGAAATATCCCCAAGGGCTTGGCCACGCCATTTAAGAAATTCTTGCACAAAATGTAGCAAAATAAACAGTGGTGGTTGCGTCGGTGGATCTCAGTGTCACTGAGGGTATCGCTTCGGGGTGCAATCATTGCCTTTTCAGGTTTTGCACGAAGTTCCCATATGCTCTATTCAACAGCGAATCCAATAGAAGCGTTGCACTTAAAGGTTATATAGCGCGTTACCTCTCTTACCATCCTCCTGCTCACCGGACCAATCTCTCGCCGCCCACATAGACTTCCTCATTACTGCAATAAAACACGTATGACGCTTCTCGCAGAGGGATGGAAAATACGAAATTAACGTTCGCTAACGCTGTACGTCTGAAAATGAAGCGTTTTGATTTCACTGAATATCACGCGTGTATAGCAAAAGTGTGACCGCGTTCACTGAATTTAATTCCAGTATATTCATTCGCCACTTTAGAAGTATTGACAAAATACATAATCAATGTCTACAACATATAAATTAGTGTCACATGAAAGTGAAACGCGTGAGATTAGGTGGACAGTTTATTGTTTATTCTGAACTGATCTGTAAGACCTACGCAGCGTATACTGGTGTTTTGAAGACATTGCATTCATTGACAAATAACGGGGGAGGTGGGGTTCTTTTCTGCTGATCAGACACCTGTGCCATTTCCGTAGAGGTCCTTTTTGTTGAGAACCACATCATGTGATTATTTGTGGACGTGAGAGAGTGCCAGGTTGATGTCCATTTTAATTAGGTTCTGGTTATGGGATATAAACGGCCTTAGATTTGTCATATTGATAACGCTAAGCAGGCAACAGCCGTGAGGCACTTTTAAATGCGAAGCATTTCCTAGTAAACTTCGACAACTTTCAACGTATCTATCTATCTATCTATCTATCTATCTGTCTATCTATCTATCTATCTATCTATCTATCTATCTATCTATCTATCTATCTATCTATCTATCTATCTATCTATCTATCTATCTATCTATCTATCTATCTAACCGCTTACGACTTTTAGCTCTCCTAGCCGTTTCGAATACGGTGTCTATACCAAACTTGGTGCATCATAAAATCACTGTATGAAGAATGTGTTTGACTTGTCATAACATGAAAATCATGACATGTTTCTCATGAATGTCATGAGTTACATTTCATGGTCCCGCAGCTCTTGAGGTGGTTTCGTTCACATGGCGTGTTGCAAAACTGATATGGTATGGCATGATTGCTTGGCGAACACAAGCAACTGACCCTAACATGAAAATCATGACATGCGTGTAATGTAACAACACGACTACATGTCACGCCCATGATGCGTTCGCGGCCGTTTCGCTAGTGTCACATATACCAAATTTGGTATTACAGTTTGTGAATAGATGACAAAGGTATGCGACCGGTGCAAACATGATAATCATGAGATGAGTGTCATGTAACAAAATGATTACATGCCGCTCTCATGATTCGCTGGCGGCTGTTTCGCTAGCTCCACTTATACCAAATTTGCTAATACGGGACGTGAATAGATGACAAAAGTATAATACTGGTGCAAAGATGACAATCACGACATGCGTGTAATGTAACAACATGACTACATGTCATACTGATGACACGCTGGTGGCCTTTCCGGAAGCTTCTGCGATAAGACGTGGCGCGACCTCCCATCGACAGCTTGCATGGCAATATGCCATGCACATATGCCAAATTAGGTGTTACGTGACGCCAATGGATTACGAAGGTATGTGACTGGTGCACACAAGATAATAATGAAATGCGTGTCATGTGAGAACATTACTACAACCCATGGTCAAGGTGCCCATACATTTCGACGTGACGCGGTGCGCGTGCTATCCGGCGTTCATTTCGTCGCGTGATGCCGGTATTGCCATGCCAGGCGCCAGTCCTGCCATATACCCACAGGCGCGCGCCGCGCTGCGTTGCTTTGACGCATGCGCGTTTCAACATGTCCGGCGCCCCTCCATCACGAAAAGAGGGAGACGCAGTGTTGCCTGGGTAACGCATCGGCGTGTGCTCGCATTTTGCTAACGCTGCATCGCTGCGCCCAGCGTGCGTGCGCGTCAACGCTACATCACAGTATATTATCGTCGATACTTAAAAGCGTATACAAACTGAAAAACACCAGCTTCTCAATCGGAGAAGACTTTTCGCCTAGAATCCGAGACATCAGGCGAAAGCTATGGAACAGCGCAAAAGAGTGTTTCACAAATTGTTCATTAATAACCAAGCCTTTACCTGGGATGAAGAAAAGAACGACAAGGTTCTCGCCCAAAAAAAGGACGAGGTGCGATCAAGACCACAAACTCGGCAAGCTCATCCACACGCAAAATCGAAGCCTTGACTATATTGAATGTTAGCGCAAGAAGTGTTCTAAACAAAATAGATGCTCTCGAAAATCTTCTACTAGAATACAGTCCTGATATAGTAGGTGTCACTGAAACATGGCTTTCTTCCGAGATATACGATAGTGAAGTTGTTCCTCCAAATTATTACGTTATCCGTAAGGATAGACCTTTTCGTGGCGGGGGCGTCGCTCTACTTATAAAGAAATGCCATTCATATGTATCGCTTCCAGCTGTAACAGATGCTGAGGCAATTTTCTGCCGGATTTTTTGCGATAGCACTTCTATATTCGTTGGATGCGTTTATCGAGGTCCGTCATCCGGACACGAATGCATAACTGCAGTTCATGACTTCATGCAGCGTCATGTTCGCAACTCTCGTGTCCTGCTTATGGGAGATTTTAATCTCCTAGACATTGACTGGACTACGCTAAACCACACATCATCTGTCTCGGACGCTCTTATAAACATAATGTTGAACTTTAGCCATCAGCAAATCGTGTTATCTCCAACCCGCTTACAGAACACTGCCGAGAGCATATTAGGTCTGATACTGATTAGTCAGCACTTCCCGGAAGACCGTGTTCGCACTGACGTAGTTGACGGCATATCAGACCATCACATAGTCATATGCTTGCTGCTGCTTGACTCCAGTATTGCATGTGAGCAGCGTGGATCAACTGTAATTGATTTCAAAAAAGCTGATGATAGCAGCGTATTAACCCATCTCGCACATGAGTTTGAAAACTTTTTGCAGCTAGCTTTTGACGCATCTTGTGATACTAATCTACTTTGGCTAAGTTTCAAATCTACTGTTATGTACTGTGTCACTAACTTCATACCAAAGAAACACAAGAAAGCTCCAGGGAATGATCCTTGGATAACACGTGAGGTTATCCAGGCCAAGCTAGGTTAAAAAGGTTGCGTGTGGCTGCGAAAAACCATAAGTGTAAATCATCCATTCAACAGAAGCTGCAGTGTGCAAAATCAGAGTTTAAGCAAAAAAAGAAAACTGCCAGACAATATTATTTTAGTGTTACACTTCCAAGCTTTATTAAAAGCAATCCAAGCAAATTTTCGAGATACCTTCGCACTAGCAATAATACACAGTCGCACACGGATTCAGGGGAAAAAACGGAAAAGGCTAACGAATACAACATTTTTTTCCAATCAGTGTTCACGACTGATAATGGTGCCACTCCTCCAGTATTATCCCTCGATTCGCCAAGCATCGATCACCTAGAAGTCACAGATACAGGAATACTGAAATTGCTTCTTAACTTAGATCCTAAAAAATCAAGTGGTCCAGATGATATTCCTAACGAGTTCCTTAAGAGGTACGCGGAATGGTGTAGCAAGTTTCTTGGGTTAATCTTTCGAAAGTCGCTTACTTCATCCCAGCTGCCAGATGAATGGAAGATTGCAAAAATAATACCTATTCATAAATCAGGAGAACAGTCACTGGTTTCAAATTACCGGCCAATATCCCTCACTAGCATTTCATGTAAGCTACTAGAGCATATCATCCTCAAACACATAACTGTTTTTTTCGAGACAATAAAATTTTTGTCTCCTAATCAACACGGATTTCGTAGTGGCCTGTCCACTGTTACGCAGCTAACGGAGGTAGTTCATGATCTAGCTTCTACAATAAATAATCGTGGCCAAACAGACATAATTTTACTTGATTTCTTTAAGGCTTTCGATTGCGTATGTCACAGAAAGTTACTTATTAAACTGAAAAGTGCGATAGGAGAGGGGTTATTGTTTTCTTGGATAGAAAATTTCCTAACAAATCGCTCACAGTTCATGCAGTATGAAGGTCATATATCAAACATAGTCCCCGTAACTTCTGGGGTCCCGGAAGGTTTCGTCTTGGGACCACTATTATTTTTAATTTTCATAAATGACCTCACGTCAAACAATAACTGTAATATCAAACTGTTTGCAGATGACTGCATTATTTATAAGAAGGTAACCAGCTACACAGACCACATTAATCTCAATGAATGTCTAACCAAGCTAGCAGATTGGTGCGCTAAGTGGCAAATGTCCATCAATGTGAAAAAATCCGCAGCTATGGCGGTAACACGTAAGCAGAATCCATCGCAATTCATCTACACCATTCATGGTTCACCACTGACTAATGTTGTGCAGCATAAGTACTTAGGCATTACATTAACGTCTGACTTGAGATGGGATACACACATAGCTAACGTCACTGCGGCCGCACTGTGTAAACTTTTCTACCTAAAAAGACGACTTAGAATTGCACCAGCGCCCGCAAAACTCTTGGCTTATACTATGTTCGTAAGAGCAGTATTAGAATATGCCCCCGTAATTTGGTTTTCTTATACGCTAAGTGGTATTAATAAATTAGAGGGAGTACAACGCAAAGCCATACGGTTTATACACAAGTTCAAACGTACAGATTCTCCCGCTAACCTTCTGGCTTCTTCTGGCATTGAAAAACTAGCTACTAGGGCAAAAGAGGCACGCCTGAGGTTCTTGTACCAGTTGTTACATGGCCACTACAAAGTAGATGTGTCTAAGTACGTCACATTTTCAGTCACGCCCTACTCGTCATAAGCACAAATACAGTCTGCAAGAATATTCCTCACTCAGTGACGTCTTTGGAAAATCGTTTTTCCCACTAACAATACGCGAATGGAATAAACTGAATGCAAATGCTACTAATGCCGACACTCTATCCACATTCACCGCAGTGTTAGAAACCATGCGTAATCTACAGTAGTGCTTCAATGCTTCACATACCTTTGCTATTTTCCTCTTTTCTTTTTCTTTTTTGCACGGCGCACTGTAGCAGGCCAGAAGGTACTGGGTGAGGCTTATGTATGTCACTTGGAATGTTATTGTTTGTTCTTCATGAATGTATACTACCTGCAATGTGCCCTCTGTAATGACTCCAACATTGGAGTCGACAGTATTGCAAATAAATAAATAAATTAGGCCCTTCAAGATGTGCTCGCGCGCGTTTTGCTATCTTCACGTAGGCTAACTTTGGTATCACGTGACGTGAATAGACGATGAAGGTAAATGACACAACCGAACATAATAATCACGACACAAAAGTCATGTATGGCATCATTTACTTCCACTTTGTAACGTTGTGCTGATTTTACAGTGACATATGAACATTTCTCATTCGTGCTTCGCATATCATCGATTGCAACAGTACGTGGGATCTGCCGATTTTTTTAACTACAATATGACTTCATGAACGGGCTTGCTGACCGGCAGATTGTCAAAACACTGGAGTATTTTTTTATCAAGAAGAACATAAACTTTATTTGTCGAATCCAGGCGATTCGAGTCCGGCGTTTTTTAGTGGGCCTGGGCACCCACCGCGGATGCGGTTCCGAGACCTTGTCTCGAAGCGGCTTCCTCGGCACGCTGGACGGCCCAGAGTTGTGCTGTCAGGTTCGAGCTGAGCAGTGCGGCCTTCCAACGCGAGTGGAGGCTGGCGGTGGAAGAGGGAGACGAATCGGCACTGTTCGAATTGTTTATTAGGCCCTGACACTCCCACAGCATGTGACTAAGTGTGGCAACTTCGCCACATGACGTGCATCTGTTTGCAGTGTATATGTCTGGGTACATGGCGTGCATGAGTCTAGGGTTTCTGTAGGAATCTGTTTGTAATTGTCTGAAGTGTACCGCTTGCGTTCTGTTTAGCCTTTCGTGAGGAGATGGGTATATGCGTCTTTGTAACTGATAATGTGTGGTGATGTCGTGAAACCTGGTCATACGATCCTCCCATGCCCAGATGTCTGCAGTTCCCCGCGGGGGCTCGTCGTCCTCCGGCGATGCTCGGTGAGTGAGGCCTCGAGCAACGCGGTGAGCCGCTTCGTTGGGGGTGCTCAGTCCGGTATGTGCCGGGATCCATAACAGGTGCCTTCGGTTATCGAAGTCGACCTCTCCTGGATGTATGGGATGTCGCTGGAGTATGTGAAACGCCTCTTGCGAGATGCGTCCGTTGGCGAAATTGCGAATTGCTGTTTGCGAATCACTAATCACGTATGTGGCATTGGTCTGTGTGAGGGCCAGTGCTATAGCCGCTTCCTCTGCCGCTTCAGCGTGTGCCGTGTTCACAGTGAGGCTTGTGATGTACTTGCCACGATGGCCGGTAACTACCGCCACGAAACTCTTTTTATTGGTATAACGCGCAGCATCAGTGAAAACCGCTTCAGTGTCGTTGGAGTAGCTTTGAGTAATGCGTTGTGCCCTGGCTTTACGCCGTCCCGTATGGTGTTGGGGGTGCATGTTGCGAGGCAATGGGGGTACGTATACTTGCTCGCGTACCGATCTTGGAATTTCGACTTTGATGCCGTGCTGCGTATGGTACGTGATGCCAAGTTTTTCGAGTAGGTGTCGGCCTGGGCGGGTCTTGGATAGGCGCTCGAGCTGGGAAACTTGTTGCGCCTCCACGAGTTCCTCGAGGGTGTTATGCAACCCTAGCTGTAGCAGGCCAGAAGGTACTGGGTGAGGCTTATGTATGTCACTTGGAATGTTATTGTTTGTTCTTCATGAATGTATACTACCTGCAATGTGCCCTCTGTAATGACTCCAACATTGGAGTCGACAGTATTGCAAATAAATAAATAAATTAGGCCCTTCAAGA
Organism: Rhipicephalus microplus; assembly: GCF_043290135.1. Taxonomy (NCBI): domain Eukaryota; kingdom Metazoa; phylum Arthropoda; class Arachnida; order Ixodida; family Ixodidae; genus Rhipicephalus; species Rhipicephalus microplus. The sequence continues at coordinate 249,393,308 of NC_134702.1, forward strand.
TGTGCTCGCGCGCGTTTTGCTATCTTCACGTAGGCTAACTTTGGTATCACGTGACGTGAATGGACGACGAAGGTAAATGACACAACCGAACATGATAATCACGACACAAAAGTCATGTATGGCATCATTTACTTCCACTTTGTAACGTTGTGCTGATTTTACAGTGACATATGAACATTTCTCATTCGTGCTTCGCATATCATCGATTGCAACAGTACGTGGGATCTGCCGATTTTTTTAACTACAATATGACTTCATGAACGGGCTTGCTGACCGGCAGATTGTCAAAACACTGGAGTATTTTTTTATCAATCAATCTGATTTATTGATAAACCAAAAAAAACACTACAAGATACCTGGACCGTTAGCCTACATTGGCTAGTGATCGGTCCATATTAGAGTACATAAAAGCAGCTAAGCAGAGCATATTTAGCAATAAACACATATATACACAATTATTTATACGTTTAACTATTCACATATGCACATACATACTACATACATAAGAAAAAAAAACTATTTATATGTCTTGATGCTGCAAGCAAAATATTTTCACACTGTGCTTAAAGTTTCCTGCCGCCTTAACTTCTAAGGGTGGTCGGTTCCAAATTTTAGTCCCATGAAATTCCAATAAGCGTTTTCCATATAAGTTATAGCTTGTAGGTAAGTTAAAATAGCCATTCGATGCTTGTCTAGTGTTTCGCGATGGTATTGTAAATAGAGTGGAGGAGCGGGGAAAGCTAGTGCCTATAATTTTCTGAACAAAAAAGGGCAACCTTATAATCGCGAAGTGCTCAACTGAGACAGCGAGTATTACTCACTGTCTCAGTTGTCAGTATTACTCACAAGGTGATCCCTCAGCTGTTGAGACGACGTGTCTACACAACGAACGGCATACTTTGAAAACGTTTAAGGTTTGCCTGGAGCTTTGCGGGCCCCATAAATACGCTGTTATATGACACCAGCGCATGTTCAAATAATGTTATGATATAGGAAAGTAAGTGCCATTAGTAGCTTTTTATGCTAAATTATGACCTGATGAGCCATTGCATCAACTACTTCTGTCATTACAGAAGTAGTTGAGGCACGTACCTTTGTAAAGACACTATACATTTTCGATTTGTACCAATTCCAATGACGCAAGGACCAACCTTGTTTTTAGTAGCGATGCTCCTCAAGGCGTGGGTTGAGCATCCCGTCGTAATCGTGTGTAGCCACCGCTCGTTAGTTCTTGAACTGTCCGTAGAGGGCGGTACTTATACATATAATGAAATACATATACGCTGAAAATGCAAATGGTACGATACTGGATGACATTACTTTATAATGATAAGTAATAAAAATCACAGCATATCCATGAATTGAATGACGGTGAGTGGAGCGAAGCATCTATCAGTCCGTTCGCGCTTCCGTTCAAGTTTATGCCATCTTGAAGATGGCATAAAGTTTAACATGCACAGCAATATGTCTGTGGAAGTGTGCGAAATGTAAGAAGCATATTGTTCAGTCGAAAGTGCTATCTGGCATACCTAGTTTACCTATATCCTACGCTTAAATTATGCTGCCACACTTACTAAGAACGATAAGAAGATCATATGGCTAGCTAGCTTTCATAAAACGCAACAACTTGTATCGTTAGAAAGAAAATGGTGCTGCGATGGTCACTACTGCTCTATCGCTCACTACTGCTCGCTACTGCTCACTACTGCTCACTACGCTCACTACTGCTCTATCGCACTTTCGCCAGCACAAACATTTTTCACGTTTTAAACATCCATAATTTTGGGTAATGCGAAAGAAGGGAAACGGAAGTCTATATTTCAATTTTGCTTGAGTTTGTCAGCTGTAGTTCCGAAGAAACACGAAAAATCTTTAAATTAATAAAAGTGGAGGATTGAGCAACAAGATCTTCTTAGGAAACATTTTGCGTTTTTCAATAGCCATAAGGGGTGCTTGTAGGGGTGCAGGAAATTATCATGTAACTCGTGACATTTTTTGGGGAAAAAAACATCCTAACAATTGCTTACGGGTATGATGAGAATGACTGTAAAGCAATAGGGTCAGGTTAGTACCGAAACTGACACATCGAGGAATGTAGGCATAAACTTGTGCAAAGAAAAAAACAGCATGAACAACCTGTCAAGTTGAAAATTGTCAATGTTGATAGCTGCAAACATGCCACGTTGCTGACGCGTGCTACTTCAACCACGTGAACCTTGTGTAGCATTTAGGTTCTTCGCAAATGATAGGCGGACAGGTTGCTTTGCTCTCGTGAGGCAGTACTTATTTCAAACGTTCTTTCAGCGTTAGACCTGAAGTGCAGAATCGCTAAACACAGTGATTGCTTCTGTGTTAAATTCTGTGCTTTTTTTACCACTAGGTGGACACATTAGCTGCGCTGCAGGTCCCGACAACTTTGGCATCCAGGGTGACACGACCAACCGGAGAACGTTCACCGCTGCCTTGGAATACTTCAACTACCCCGCCGGAACAGAGAGGTCTTGTTCCATTTCGTCACCTACAGGGAGATGAATGTATTGGACCTCTTTGCCGCTATGTGGCCAATATGCTGCGGTCCAAACTTTCCTCTGATGTTGACCCTTGCGTTGATTTCTACCAGTATGTCTGCGGCAAACTCCAAGGCTGGGGCACCTTCACAGACGTACGTCGCATTTTCAAGGCAATTCTGAGCTAGCACTGCCTTTCTTGTTTTCTACTAATAGTGAGCTGCCTAGAAAGTGGGACGAAAAGAACAAAACTAGGCAGACCCACTTACCTTGAGAATCAATGTTATGCAAAACGTGCGTTGGCAAGGTGACTGTGTTCTAAGTTTTCATTGAGTAGTGCTGATGATATGTTCTATTGCACGCATACACACAAGTCAAACAGCCACATATGTTTTATATAAACAGTGGTTCACAGCTGTGTAAAGATTGTAACAAACATAGATATCGGCAGCACCGCAAGCAGTAAGCTGATATGTAGCGCCGGCGGTCGCGAGAACGGTAGCCCTTGACACTTCTACATAAATAAAAATTAAGCTGATGGCGCCTAACTATTATTGATGTGACCCAGCGTGACAGCTGCATTGAAGGAATACATACGTAATAGTTATAAAATTGGAAAGCCAGCATTGCAACTCATATAGACATTTCACGAATATTAGGGCCTATTCGAAAATTGATTCCAAAACCTGGGGTGGCTTTCTGGTAGAATACGAACGGATGCACATGTGGACGGACGCATGCACGAATGCAGGGCAGAACGCATGGACAGATGCATGGACGGATGGATGCATAGACAGAGGGATGCACGGACGGAAGCGTGGGCAGACTGGTCGACGCCTCACCCCAATCATCATCATTTACTTCATGTATATGATGTGATTTTTATAATAAGTATGTGTATACTTGGCGACAACTTTCCTTAGTACTGAAGGGAAAGGTACGGAGGTGGAGCTTCTGCACAAGTAGCACAACGCGAGTAGTCCATTTTGGCGCAACTTTAGTAAAGCTATGTAAATTGACGGGAGTGGATCATCAGTGTTTCATGTGGACGCAGACGCCGCTTTGCGTTTGAGGTGCACGTAAAAAGGCGGCACTTTCTCGTGCGTTCAAAAATGAGAAAGCACAACGAATAGCTTAAAGTAGACACAACTGTCTTAATGGAGGGAGCTGCGCCCTGTCTCAAAGAGACTCACGTAGAAAATAAACGGGGAACTTCTATAATTCATGGTGAAAAATGGGCGCTATTTTGGAACTACATTCAATGGCGGTAGGATGCCCGCAATTCGGCTTTGTAGCCTTCGCTCCAATGCGAAGAAAAGTTGTTGCCGAGTATAGTGAAGAATTTCCAGTGCTGAAGCCACATCGCCAGCGCTGCATGGAGCACAAGCCCGCGCAGCGCTGGCGATGTGGCTTCACACGAGCTGCTAGTCAGTGGTTCCTGCAACGCTGCTTGCGTCTGTCCAGCTTGCTGCTAGTGTTCAGACGAAGCATTCGTTTCGGCCCAGTGTTTTCATTGTATTTTTTGTGTAGGTTGCCGTTGTTTTCCCTGCCCTGGAATTACAGAGTTACACGCTGCCACACGTCATGCCTGACGGCGGCAACTCGACTATTCCATGGTTTCGCCGCCCAGGGGAAATCCCGGTGCCCAACTCTTGCGAGAACCTGGCATCTTCCGTGGCACCGATGGAAAAGATGTCAAGAATAGCTTGAACCCCAAGAAAGAGCCGGCGTTACCAAATATAATAATGATTTCTTGAACCTCGGCACTGTCATGTTCTATTTGAGGGACCCCACCATGCTGCAGTAGAGAAACCACAAGACTGATATACCTGCCTGGGCAACCTTCAAAATCGCCCTGTTGTGCGCAAACATCGGGCAGAACAAAGTCTACGAAGCCGGTTCCAGGAAGCGGGTGAAACGTTCACAAGCTATAGTGATGACGTTCTCTCCTTATGACGCGAGTTAACCAGACCATGGTGGTAGCAGACAAGGTGTGTCCCATTATTGAGGGCATTTCAGAGTGGTATTCTACATGCCCACCTATTAAACCTGCCACTCTCTCAGAGATCATTGGTCTCTACCAGTGTTTTGATGTGCTCCGTGAACAGCGTCTTCTTAGGCGTCGCCAACAAGTATTGGACGAGACTTTCCCGAGTCGCGCTAGTGCCCCTCACCTTGATAAGATACTTTGCCAGGTCGAGGAATCAGTTCGTGCCGAGGTAACTCGTCAGCTTTTGACGCTATTCACAACCCGCCGACCCCCGTAGCCTTTGACAGCGAACATTTGCAGATGATACAGTACCATGTTTGCGCTGCTGTGCCTTCCGTCGGGGAAACTTCACCGGCGCCGACTTCTATGTGCCAAGGTGAACGCACTTTTCCGCTACGCCGCAGTTGCTCCGCGGCCAACACTTCAAATCGATTCGCCTTTACCACCAGCCGTGCAACTTTGGCCATTTCCCCGTGTCGATCAGGGAATGTACTTTCAGGGCGCACATGTGACAATTGGCCAATATGTTTTGCGTGTGGGCTTCCTGGTCACGTCGCTCGATATTGCCGTGGTCGACCACGTCCCTACCACCAAAGCTTCGAACTGACCCTTATGCATCACCGTACCAATAGTTATCCCCATTTCTGAACCCCGGCCAGGTGTCTCCGTATGCCGACTATAGCATTCACACTAAGCAATAATCGGCATCACCTCGACGCCACTCGCCATCGTCGATGCGTCATCTTTCTTATACACCGCAGCAGAAAAATTTGTTGTCGCAGTGCCAAAGGCCGCGACAATACCCGATGAAAAGAATGAGGCCTCTTCCTTCTTCGACGAATGTTACTGATAGGTGTGTGACCAGTGTTGCGGCACTCACGCTTATCGAGACTGGTTCCGCAGTTCCAGGTATCAGTTCTGAACTCTGTCGCTCACTAATGGAAGTTACGATGCCGATGTCAAACATAGCGCTTCGTACCACCAGAGCAGACCGCATCACGTCGGTCATCACATGTTTAGCCCGCGTCAAGATAAGCAATAAAGTCTACGTCCTTGAATTTTTAGGCATGCACTAGTGCTTCCATCACCTCATTTCCGGGTGGGACATTGTTGCCACAAATGAAGCCGTCATCCACTTTTCTGCGTTACATGCACATTATGAAATGTAATCTAGGTCTCCATTTGTAGTTGTTGCACGTGCGAGGGTAGCCACTGCATAATGTTACCTCACTACAGAGATGGCGTCCGGTACGTTGCAAACGATCGGAGCGAAAAGCGCATCTCATTATAAAGGCATACTTGTTTTACGCCAGCTATTAGGCAACATAATCAATCATTTGTATGAAGCATTTGGTGAAGATTTTGCAGTCATCTTAATGAACAAATCGGAGACTCTCTTCTATGCTTCATTATGAAGGAGGCTATTTTTGAGCTCCACTTGCAAAATCTGTGCTACGCATGACTGCTAGACTTTATTAGGCAGTTTACAGTTTATAGAAGCCTTCGTTTTTATCTGTACGGGTTTTTTTTCAACCAGGACGAGAAGTCTTTCATGACTTCTCAAGAAATCTCAGCGGAGACAAGTTGGCTGCTTTATAGTATATGGATAAGTAGAGTAATGTTCTGAAGAGCCCTCTGACTTCACCCGAGTGGTCATACACGCTATCAGTTCGGCCCTACATTCATGACAGTATCTGCCATAGGCAATTGTGTGAACTTAGAGTTTGAAACAACTTTCTGGCGTCTCTCATAATTATTTTGTGCTTTCGGGACGTTAAGCAACAACTTTTATTATCAATTTCTTTAGTATTTCGTAGATCCGCCTATATTTTTTATGAATATTCGGCTCACTGCCACTTTTCTTTTTCCTCGTTGAACTATTTCGCGCGTGACACTCACGTGTTTTTGTCTTGGAAAATTGTTATGAAGAATGGGGAAATATTCACACTGTACTAAAAATGAATCATTCGCATCACACTAATTAGCATGGCTGCATTTCGGGCGTGACTAAACTGGCATGTATGTGACATCGATGCAATTCAAAAAAAGGTTTGAGTCGCCCTTATAAATGGTATTAACTAATCTCGCTTGAGAAACAGCTTCTTACTCACATGAGAAGAAGAATTCCGTAAACACAGCACGTCATGCCATTTTCTTTTCCTTTCAGCTACAAACTGCCACACGGCTTGGCGATTATACAAGCTTCGTCTCTTTAGATGCACCATCATCCAATCAAACTGCGATTCAGAAAGCAGCGGCAATGTACCGATCCTGCATGTCTCTCGGCTCCTCATACCAACACCAGGTAAGAGTGATTCTTAGCTTACCCTTCAACGACGTGCACCGTTTGAGCCATCCACATTGCGAGAAGGGGTAGAAAGTATCAAGTTCTAAATGCTATTTTGTTTTGAAGGCCGTTCAATTGATGCGAACATGCGAAATCTTGAAATGTTTTTTGACACACGTCGTTGCTTATACAAAAGAGTGCGTGCCTGTAGCTATAAACACCAAAAACATATGTAAAGAAACACGTAGTAAGGCACCGTCGATTAAATTGGCCGACTTAATCTGTTATATGAGCTTGTGGGTGGCTGCTGATGATTCTTGCTCGTGACACGAACCGAACAAAGAAATGAGTTTTAGAGGAAGCGTCCAGCAATGAATTATTAAAAATAGAAGACCTTTGACAAAAGAAGAGCTACTCAATCAGAAAGCAGGCATGAAAAACACGCACAGGATGAATGTATACCAACGCAACTGTTGCCGATTAGCAACTGTTGTATTGCATACCAACTGTAGCAGGGCCCTAGAACACAAAGATTGATGTAAAATGCACACATATATTAATAAACTCCTCAGCGCTAAAAACTTCAGACAACGAACAAAAGAGGCTCTTCTGTTGTCTGAAGTTTTTTTGCGCTAAGACATTCAATAGTGGACTACCAACTAGCCCAATCCCACACTTTACTTCAGCACACATATGCACAAGAACAATGCGCACTGACAACTACCCAAGAATCTTGTGTAGGAGCAGTACGTTCAAAGTGTAGCATATACAGTGGCTTCGATGATGAAAATGCCAGCGTTTCGAGATAGATTATTTGGCTCATATCAAGTAGACAAGTACGCGAAATATAGCCAAGGCATTGCTTATTGTGCCACGAGATTAACAACAGCAGAAACATTTGCTCAATTCCAAACCTCACAGTGCTGCCTACGCACTACATCTCATATCCTACTGCTGCTTGCGATGTGTTTTTTTTGTTCCTGCTGGTCATGAAATATCTCGTGCTCATGCACGTAGTCTAGATTGGATAATCATTTCAAAAAAGGAAACAAATTTCTTCGAATAGCCACTAATTCAGCTCTTTTACCTCGCACCTCACTCATTTCGAAAATGCAGCTACGGCAGTGAGCGAAGAGTAAGTCATGTGCCCTAGAGGTGAAACTCACACTTTGCGGTAAAAGCGCAAAACTGAACCTATTTCATAAAAATTAAGACCAATTTCAATGAAGATAACCATCATGGAATTCGAAGCGGCACCGGCGCGCACGCTGTTGATCTGGCTGAAACAGGTGTCGGCGCAGGTGCTGAAAGAATGGTTTCAAGCGAGACTTTGTTCAGCCTGTACTCGAATAAACCTTTCTTTGAAGAGCAAATACACGTGAGGCAGGTTGTACTGCGTGCAAGGTTCATCGCAGACAAACGAGCCGAAAAAGTGTTTCCACTCGGAGTGCGGCCGAGCGTTGAGGGCGGTGGAGAGGGTGAATCGAGAGAGAAGTGTGTTGTGAGCGGGCAGAGGAGCAACAACACCTAAGAGTGTTCGGAGGAGCCAGCAGGTGCTGTGGGTGAGGGAGAGAGTGACGGCAACTCCCAACAGTGAATTTACCTACTTGGCATCGTTCCAACAACTTTGGCAAGAAGTACGCAGTGTGGTAGATAGATATGTAGGGTTTAACGCCCCAAAACCACTATATGATTATGAGAGACGCCGTATTGGAGGGCTCCGGAAATTTCGACCACCTGTGGTTTTTTAACGGGCACCCAAATCTGAGCACACGGGCCTACAACATTTCCGCCTCCATCGGAAATGCAGCCACCGCATCCGGGATTTGAACCCGCGACCTGCGGGTCAGCAGCCGAGTACCTTAGCCACTAGACCACCACAACGAGGCTACGCGGTGTGGTGCGCCGGCACGGACACACAGATAGAATTTAGAGTTACAGAGGCTAGTCAACGATCTGCTTCGGATCTACAAGATAAGCCAATAAGTACGAGGGGGGGGGCAGGCATTCCTTGTGCATTGAAGCTTAACTACAAAACCCCACTGCGACGGAACGCTGGCCGGTTTCAGGATTGGCGACGCGACAGGAGCATGTGCATAATTCAAGACAATCCTGTGCCCTTGTGAACCTGTTTCTGAAAAGCTAAAAAATTGAACTTTTGCGTGGCTCACCCGCGATACGACACAGACGCCGCACAGGCACACGTGCTCCGCGTCCCTACTACACTACTTAGCGTTTATTACAGCGTGTCATGCATTTGTCCTTGGTTCAAATTCTGCTCCTTCTCTGGAAGAGCAGGCTAACCAACACAGCTGCTATGAAAGGCCAGCGTAGGAGCTAGTTAGTTGTACATGGTTGACACTAGCAACGCGCTGAATTGCAGACGAAGAAAGACACTCGGTGCAAGGGTACGACGCAGACGAGTGCAAATTAACGGCGGTTTGTTCGATGGAAACGTGACAAATATGTATAGGGTGAAAGGAAAAAGAAATGAAAGTAAGCGCAAGCCTTCGAACTACACACAACAAGAAAGCAACAATCTGCGTGACATCAAATCAAGCCTTGTCCACTATCTAAAATTTTCATTTAAAACAGAAACTTCATCATTCGGCAAATGCATAGATTGCACACTAACGCACCTGTCTTCCTGAAGCCTGCTCATCTTTAAAGTTTTAATGATTTTTTTGCTTAGTATTTTTAGGTCTTGATACAGTGGTGTTTTCGAAATTTGGTTTGCAATGGCACTTTCTACAATGGGTAGCTAAGTTACAAGGCTGTAGTTGTAATCCTGCTTGCGTAAACGTTATGACACCTACCCGTTTGTACAGCATTCCAACTTCTGCACGACAAAGAAACAGCATTTTTTCCACGGTAAAAGCTTGTTGACATGCTTAAAAGAACATGTATAATTTGCCTTCTGATTGTTGCTGTTTACTTGGTGACACTTGCTGGAGCAAGGACACGAAGGAAAGAGAAATCAGTAAAGCTTTCACGATGCGCACACTTGGTGAAGACAGGTGTGTTAGTGAGCCATCTATACAATTGTGTGACGACGGGTTCGTTTTTCTACATGGAAATTTTGTATAATTGACAAGGCTGCATTGAACGTCACGCAGACAGTTGCTTTCTAATTGTGGGCATTGCGCAGGTTTACGCCTTCTTTCTTTTTTTTTCTCTTCCACTCTATACACATATTTCCATCTTTCTATCGAATAAACAGTTGTTCGCGCTAGTGTGTGTCCTAGCTTTGCCTGCATGTGTCTTTTTCCATGTGCAATTCAGCTCGTCGCGAGTGTGAAGCAGCTCCTATGGGGTGACGCCCTTGAAAGCGCGTCCGCACGTCCTCCGCACCAATAAAGGCGTTAGCTGAATCCCCCCTAACTCTTTGTACAACTATCGGTACAGAGTGCATACAAATAGGTAACCGTTAGTAATCCGGAGATTATATGAGACGTGGCGAAATTGTCCAGCATAATTTGGCGGACAGTCTCAAGTCATGTATGGGACTTCAAATATCTTTTATTAGAAAGGTATACAACAATGTATCTTGAAAGCGCTCTATGAAGCAGCACAAACGCCCAGGCTTACGAAGAGGCCAAAGCGTAGATTGAGCACGCCACAGTAATTACTGGAAAGAAAGAGGGTCGGTGAAACCTTAAGACAAAAAAAACAAGGTCGAGGGACAAACGCATGCTTTAGTCAACGTAAATACCGCTTGAGTATGAGCAGCGCGTGCATCGGATGTCATGATACTCACTGATCATGAGGGGTAATGCATTGCATTAAAAAAAGCGAATGCGCCTGGTGAAATTATAAACTCACGCAAGCGGATGACATCATGAATTATTCATGTATAACGTGGCCACTGCAAGCACAGTACCAGAATTATTGGTGATATTTTAAATTAACTTTTGGCGTTTAGAGGGCGTGTTCATGCTCATGATGGTAGTGACACTGTAACGAGGTGATAACAAGTCTTGAAAAAGGAATGTGACCTTGCCTGACGATATATAGCACGAAAACAAAACGATGACAAAGAGACAAGAAGGTCACGAAGGACACGAGCACAAAGACAAGAAGGGCCTTCGCGCCCTTCTTGTCTCTGTGTCGTCGTTTTGTTTTCGTGCTATAACTATCGGCGTGCCATACCAACTAGCCCAAGCTGCCACACTTCTAAGTGACCTTGCCCCCATTGGAGAAATCTATCGTTCAAATGTTTTAGCAATGAAAAAAGTGCAAGTATAATGTAAGAGGAAAAGTCTTAGGTACAAGCAATAAATCACTGCAAGAACCAAGAATATAGTCGTTGGGGACGCGCAGGAAACCGTACGACATGAATGATTTCAGGTTGCGGACGCCACCGTTGAGAGTTCGTGCTGTTGGTGACGACCTCATAATCCAGGGCACCAAGCCGTCGAACTATCTATCTATCTATCTATCTATCTATCTATCTATCTATCTATCTATCTATCTATCTATCTATCTATCTATCTATCTATCTATCTATCTATCTATCTATCTATCTATCTATCTATCTATCTATCTATCTATCGATCTATCTATCTATCTATCTATCTATCTAAGATATCTATCTATCTATCTATCTATCTATCTATCTAACTATCTATATATCTATCTATCTATCGATCTATTTATCTATCTATCTATCTATCTATCTATCTATCTATCTATCTATCTATCTATCTATCTATCGGCCTACTACTTTTATCTCTCCTGGCCGTTTCAATAATGTTATTGATACCAAACTTGGCATGGCATATCAGGATTGTATTAAGAGCTTATTTGACTAATCATAATATAAAAATTATGACATACATGTCGTGAATGTCATAATTTACATTTCATAATCCTGATGCTCTCGCGGTGGTTTCGTTCACATGTCTTGTTTCAAAACTGGTATAGTATGACATGATTGCATGGTGAACGCAAGCGACAGACCCTAACAAGAATATTGTGACAGGCGTGTCACGTAACAACTTGACTACAAGGCAGGCTCATAATGCTCTCGCACCGCGCCACGATGGTCTACTGGCTATGGTACTCGGCTGCTGACCCGCAGGTCGCTAGTTCAAATCCCGGCTGCGGCGCTGCATTTCCGATGGAGGCGGAGATATTGTTGGCACGTGTGCTCAGATCTGGGTGCACGTTAAAGAACCCTAGGTGGTCGAAATTTCCGGAGCCCTCCACTACGGCGTCCATCATGATGATATGGTCAATTTGGGACGTTAAATCCCACATATCAATCAATGATGCGTTCGCGGGCGTTTCTCTAGTGTTACATATACCATATTCAGTATTACGGTACGTGAATGGAAGACGGCGACATGTGACTGGTGCAAACATGGTAATCATAAGATGCGTGTCATGTAACAACAGGACTACATGTCACGCTCATGATGCGCTGGCGGCCGTGTCACTAGCTTTACTTGCACCAATTTTCATATTACGGGACATTATTACATGACGAAGGTAGCCCCACCACGGTGGTGTAGTGGCTTATGTACTCGGCTGCACACCCGCAGGTCGCGGGAACAAATTCCGGTGGTGGCGGCTTCATTTTCGTTGGAGGCGGCATTGTTGTAAGTCTGTGTGCTCAGATTTGGGGGCACGTTAAAGAATATCAGGTGGTCAAAATTTACGGAGCCCTCCACTAAGGCGTCCCTCATAATCATATGGTGGTTTTGGGACGTTAAACCCCACATATCAATCAATGATGCGTTCGCGGGCGTTTCGCTAGTGTTACATATACCATATTGAGTATTACGGTACGTAAATGGATGACGACGACATGTGACTGGTGCAAACATGATAATCATAAGATGCGTGTCATGTAACAACAGGACTACATGTCACGCTCATGATGCGCTGGCGGCCGTGTCACTAGCTTGACTTGCACCAATTTTCTTATTACCGGACAATATTACATGACGAAGGTAGCCCCACCGCGGTGGTGTAGTGGCTAATGTACTCGGCTGCACACCCGCAGGTCGCGGGAACAAATCCCGGTGGCGGCGGCTTCATTTTTGTTGGAGGCGGCAATGTTGTAAGTCTGTGTGCTCAGATTTGGGGGCACGTTAAAGAATCCCAGGTGGTCAAAATTTACGGAGCCCTCCACTACGACGTCCCTCATAATCATTAGGTGGTTCTGGACGTTAAACCCCACATATCACCATCATGACGAAGGTATGATACTGGTGCAAACTTCATGAACATGATATGCCTGTCATGTAACAACGTGACTACATGCTACGCGCATGATGTGCTCGCGGCCGTTTCAAAAGCTTTACATGTACCAAAATCGTTAATACGTGACGCGAACGCACGACTCGGGTAAATAAACATACAAACATCATAATCACGGCATGCTTGTCATCTAACAACATGACTACATACTACACTAATGTTGCGCTCGAAGCCATTTCGCTAGCCTTACATATCCCATAGTTGGTTTTACGTGACGCCAATTGATGAAAAAAATATGTCACAAATGCAAACAAGATAAATAATACATTTACTACGTGTGTTAGACCTATATTTGAGTACGCTTGCCAACTATGGGATCCATTGGAAGTTAGTCTCATTTCTCAAATTGAAGCTATCCAAAACAGAATAGTCAGGTACGTACTAGGCAGGTACAGTAGGATGGACAGTGTCACAATGATGAAAAAAAGAATTGAATTGGGGATTGTTGTCTGCGCGAAGATGAAAGTTAAGGCTAAAACAATTTTTTAAATATATAATAACAAGGTAGGCATAGACAACGATAAATATTTGAATACACCTTACCTCTGTTTCTATACGTAATGATCACAAACACAAAATCCGTCAATACTGGCCCAGGACGTGCATGTTTGCGAATTCTAATTTTTCCGAAGTGTGTAGCCGAATGGAACAAGATCTCTGAAGGACAAGTCTGTTGAGTATATGAAAATTTATTTGTATCTGTTGTAAAATTCCCTGCTGTAACGCAAAAGCGCGATGAGGGGTAATTCTTAATAAAAAAAGAAAAATACTCGCAGGTGCGCATCGCTCTGTGTTGTTTTGACCCATGCACGTTGACCCAACCAGACAAGCCGCCGCCGGATGACAGCGTACCACCCACAGACCGACGGCCTCACCAAGCGGCTGAATAAGACCATCGCCGACATGCTGGCGATGTACGTCGATGTCGAACGCAAGACGTGGGACGCCATTTTTCCGTACGTGACCTTCGCATACAACACGGTGGTGCAGGAGACGACACAGATACCATACAAATTGATTTACGGAAGGAGCTCGGCAATTAGGCTCCACGCCATGTTACCCAACGTCACCGACGAAGAAAACGTCGATGTTAGTGAGTACCTTCACCGCGCCGAAGAAGTTTGAGAACTCGCGCGCCTCCGTATCAAGAACCAACATATGACTGACAGCTGCCGTTAAAATCATCGACGACGCTTCGTGGAATACCAGCCCGGTGAACGTGTTTGGGTGTGGACGCGGATACTCAGGGAAAAGCTTCTCAGTGAAAAGCTTCTGCGACAATACATCGGACCGTACAGGGTGGTTTCACGTCTCGGCTCACTGAATTTTGAGGTTGTCCCCGACAGCATCATGAATTCTCACCAACGCTGATCCTGAACTCAAGTCGACCATGTCACACGCCTCAAACAGTTTCATGCGCGTTAACGAACTTATACAGTGTAATTTTTTGCTGTATGAAAGCTGTGTTGTATTTATTGCTTGTACTTTGTTGCATTATTGTTGTACTTTGATCATCCGGTAAAGCATCGGGACGATGCCTTTTTCAGAGGTGGGCAATGCCACGTTCCTTTTCGAGAGTTTTGTCATCGCCCCAATACACTACGCAATTCTCAGCGCAAACCGCGCCCTCGGTCTTCGAGAAACTTTAGGACTGCGGTAGGTCATTTTTATAGGATCAGCCCACTCCACGAACAATACAAATTATTATGAAGCCTACGTCACCGCTAGTGATAACGCTAGAACATTTCATGGCAAGTGTATAAATGCTGACGAGCTTCGCTGCTTGTCACTTGATCGACGGCTGACGACCCGTTCACCGCTATCAGTGCAGGTCTGCTACTGTGATACGTCTTTCTGTTTACCGGGCATAAGTTCGTCAAAATGAACCGTTAAACCTTCAACGTACTGTCTGCTTTTTTGTCAACGTCACGACCCTGTGACAATAGCAAGCCACTACTATCCCGCTGTGGAATAGTTGGGTTCAGCTTTAGATAGCGACAGGCTAGCATAACTCATCACCCCTTCCAATCCGTCAGTCCTTTGCGCAAGAAGAGCACGAAGTCCTATGCTGCTATCGTCAGAGTGTACTTTTTTTGTGTATTCGTCAAACTGTAGTAGTACCGGTGGTGTCTGGGGGCACTGTTAAATTGCTGCAATGCTTCCTCTTGTGCCGCTTCCCACATGAGTTTTACGCTGGTTTTCGTGCGGTGAGTTAGCAGTTCATGATCTGTGAAACTATTTTTACGAAGTTCCTCTATTAGGCGCACAATCCAAAAAATCGGTGCACAGCCATCTTGCCAGTGGGCCGTGGGAATTCAGCAGTGGCGGCTGTTTTCCACGGGGTGTGACGTACTGAGAAAGTATTGAGTCTTGCCAATGACCTGTCCTGCGAACAAGAGCTCCTCGGCATGAAGTAGTACCTTTTGGCTTCAGGGTAAGTCCAGAGGTCTTCATAGCTTGAAGCCACGCTTCAAGGTGCTGGAGATGCTCATTGAAGCTTAAAGAAAACACGATGACGTTATCTGAGAACACGAGGCAAGTCTCCCATTATAATCCAGCCGGTATGGTAGCCATACCAAACTGGAACGTTGCAGGTGCCGAGCGACGTCGAAACGACATGACCTTGAACTCAAAAAGGCCATGTGGTCTGATGAAGACAGTATTCTCTCAATCTTTTTCGTCAACCTCGATTTGCCAATAGCGGGTCTTGACATCACTCCACAAAATGTACTTCGCACTGTGGAGTCGGTTCAAGGCTTCATCTATGCGTGCGAGAGGGCACACGTGTTTCGTGATTTTGTTCAGGTGGCGGCAATTGACGCAAAAACGCAGTGTCCCGTTCTTCTTCTTCAATAATACCACGTGTGACGCCCACGGACAAATAGATGGCTGAATGGGGTCGTCACGTAGCATTTCGTCGACTTGTTTCTTCACGGCGTCGCGTTCGCGCGTCGAAACTCACTCGTAACCCAGGCTTTGTTGAACAGATCGTGCACTTTCTTCTGGTATGATGCGATGTTTCTCGACTGGTGTTTGGGAAATTCTCGATGTTGACGAGAAGCAGGCCTTAAATTGCAAGAGCAGGGACTTGAGCTTGTCTTAATGGCACTTCGAAAGGCTCGGATTCACGTCAAAATCTAGTTCGGGACCTGGATTTGTTGAAGCGAATTCGGCAGCGCTGAAGAGGGTGAAAGAATTGCTTGGATCCATGAATTTGTTGATATAGGTTTCTATCGTACCAACGTTGACGTGCATGTATTCACGGCTGAAGTTTGTCGGCACCATTTTTGCTTTCTTGCCTCGCAACTCAGCTCTGCTTTTTGCGGCGCAAATCTGACTGTTTAAAAGTGGGTACTGATCACCCTCGATGACGCCTTCGAGGTATTCAGCTTCATCGGTCCTGACGGAAATGACAACGCTTGAGAAAGTAGGCACAATGAGATGCTCTTTTCTTTAATTCCTTGCGTTGTTCTCTGGCGCCGTGTATGGCAGCGCTTTGTCTAAGGTTTCTGTAATATTTCAGATCTCAGGTTGATGATGGCACCATAATGAGTTAAGAAGTCTAATTATAATAGCGCGTTCCTGGGGCATATTTGTAGCCCTGTAGGATACCAAAGCCCACAGGATAAATGCCGTTGTTTATTAAGGCTCTGGCCGTGCGAATTCCAACCGGCATGATGAGGTGTCCTCCAGCAGTCTGGATTTCAGGTGAATTTCAAGCAATCTTTAGTTTCTCTAAACGATGCAATGATAATGCAATAGTTGTCCCCAGTGTCAATGGGAGCGTTGACGCTGGGACCGTCAATAAGAACGTCGAGATCGCCTGTTTATCGTCTTGCGTTGCGGGTGGGTCGTGGCCTTTGATCACGGCTATGTGAATTTTTTTTCCGCTGCTTCCATGTTGCATCGCCAGTTCTTCTGGCTGTGAAAATTAGACGTCGGAGCTTCTATTGCGTTCCGGCAGCTTCTTGGGGTTTCCTTACGTCCTTCTTGTCAGCGGTAGAGGATCTTAGGTAGTTCGACGTACAGCAACGGAACGTTCATCAATTTCTGACCTTAGTTTCCTGAATAAGGGCTTGGAGATCGGCCCCGAGCAGGGGAGGCGTGCTGGCTGCGATGTGGTGAGGCGTAGTGGCCTAGCGAAGGAGATTGTAAAGATCCTCGGGGCGTTCCTTGCGCCCCTGCGAGGTAGTTGACGATGTGATGTGGTCTCTCGCCAAGCTGGGAAGAGGGTGCGTTCACAGCAAATCTACACAGGCTCATATGATGATACTGGCATCAGCAGTAGGTGTGGCTTGCTTCCCCGCAGAGATAGCAGAACGGGCGGTTGTCAGGAGCACGCCAAACTCAGTGCGCATGGCACTGTCCAGCAGGCTAATGGTATTGTAGGCTTATGCCACAGGAGCGAAAGAGAGACACGCCTGAACGATAACCGATGCCAGCCCGGAACGTGAGGAGTGGCTTCACGTGCCACGGCCTAGTGCCTTCTTTATTTTCTTCTGTCGCCATCGCGCGCTCTCCGGTTTGCGCGCCGCCCGAACGAGGGCGCCACAGGGCCCCCCGTGTAGACTGGAAGTCGGAATGTGTGACATGCCGTTTGTGGTATTCCAACGGAAGATTAGTCGTAGATGAGAGGCTTTCTAGGGCGGTCTCCAGGTACGCCAGCTTGAGTCGGTCCAAGCTGACTGTCTCTTCACGGCCGTTCTGAAGTAGAGTGGCCGTTTTGGGGGTGCGGTGAAGGACGCGGAATAGGCCGTCGTAGGCTGGTGTCAAAGGTGGTCTTACCGCGTCGTGGCGCACGAAAACATGAGTTGCAGTGGCCAGATCAGGGTGGACGAATATGGTCTTGTGTTCGGAAGGTCTGGGTGGAGTGGGCCGGAGGTCTTGAACGCAGTCGAGGAGGCGTTGTAGGAATTGCTGTGGCCGGTCTGGTAGCTTCGTTGACGTGAAGAAGTCTCCCGGAAGCCGTAAAGAAGTGCTATACACCAGCTCTGCTGTTGAGCACTGCAGGTCTGCCCGTATGACAGCTCGTAAACCTAAGAGCACCAGTGGCAAGGCATCAACCCAGATGGCTCTATTGGGGCGGGTAGTCAAGGCGGTCTTCAGTTGTCGGTGAAGGCATTCCACCATGCCGTTGGCACAGGGATGATAAGCCGTGGTACGGCAATGTCTGGATCTGAGGATGCAATTAAGGCAAGTAAACAGCGAGGACTCAAACTGACGTCCACGGTCTGTTGTCACGGTGCCAGGACAGCCAAAACGGGATACCCACGTAGAAATGAAAACGCGGGCAACTGTCTCGGCTGTGATATCTTGAATTGGAACAGCCTCTGGCCAGCGTGTGAAGCGATCGACCATGGTCAATATATAACGGTACCCCTGAGACTCTGGTAGAGGGCCCACAATGTCTAGATGAACATGGTCGAAACGACGGCCGGGTGGAAGGAAAGGTTGGGGCGGCGTCTTAGTATGAGAGGAGACCTTTGTCATCGGGCAGGGCAGGCACATGCGCGTCCAAGTGCGCACATCTTCGTTGATTCCGTGCCAGACATAGCGCTGGGTGAGAAGACGCTGAGTAGCCCGAATGCCAGGGTGACAGATGTCGTGTAAGGAGTGGAAAACGGTGCGTCGTAATGAAGCGAGAACGAAGGGGTGGGGAAGGTCAGCTGAGACATCGCACCACAAGCGCTCAGATGATAATGGATGAGGCACCAGGCGTAGTCGAAAAGCGGCAAGCTCTCTATCATCCTGCTGTGCCGAGGAGAATGAGGCCCAGTCGATGGTTGGCGGTGGAGAGTCAACCGCGGCTATACGAGAAAGGGCATCTGCGGCGGTGTTGTCAGCTCCTTTCACGTGGCGGATGTCAGTCGTGAACTCCGATATATAATCCAGATGGCGGCGTTCACGAGGCACGTACTTGGATGAGTTATTGCGGAAAACATACGCCAGTGGCTTATGATCAGTCAGCACGTAAAACGAGCATCCTTCCAGGAAATGCCGAAAGTGCTGTATTGCAGCGTAGATGGCTAGTAATTCCCGGCCAAAGACGCTGTAGCGGGTCTCAGCGGGAAGTAGCTTCCGAGAGTAAAACGACAAGGGTCTCCACTCGGAGTTAATGCACTGCTGTAAGACGGCTCCGACGGCCACGCTGGATGCGTCCACCATCAATCGAGTAGGGGCGTTGCTGCCTGGATGAATGAGAAGCACGGCGTTAGCAACCGCTTGCTTAACAGCA